>NW_026263355.1:0-34870 GCF_947179515.1 Apodemus sylvaticus
ATTTTTACATATGTGTAATTATTGCTTTGCATTTCTTCACCTTGAATTTTGTCTAATCCATTTTGCCTATGGGTCATTAGTATGGGGTTGGTCATTTCTGGAGGAGATAAGTTGTCCTTGGGTTCTCATGCTACTTGGGGTTTTGCACTGGGATCGGCCTTTGGGGAGATACGATGCGTTGTTTTTATTTTTGTTTTTTTCCTTTGGTTGCCTCTCCTCTTTCAATGATTATGTTTGCAATGCTCTGGAGAGACTAGGCTGCAGCGGGTGTGGTAGTGTTTTCATCTGTTAGACTAGTGCTCCGGGCACCAGGCTCTATCTCCGCTCTGAGGGCTGACTACTGTCAGAAGCACCAGTCACTATTCCATAGTTCAAGCACTCTGATAAAATAGCAAAAAGTGACTATGAAACAGGCACTTAAAAGTACTGACTACTTTAGGGAATAAGGGATCCCCAAGGCTGCTGTGTATGCTCATATGTTAGTATGAGCAGAATGGAAGGAGAGGAAAACAATCCCACTGAGTCTAGTGATGAGTGTTAGGTCCTCACACTGGAAGTAGGGATCGGAATGGTTGAGGCAAAGGAGAAATGAAGTTAATACATGGGAGTTTTGATTAATGGTAGATTAAAAACAAGAGGTAAAGATATGCATCCCAGTGCCATAAACAAGGTCAGCCTTTGGGCTTTAGGAGATGTAGTACTAAGGAATGCACGTGGGGAAAGAAGAAGGAAGAACCAAAGGACAGCAAAAGAGGGAGTAAAACAGCAAAAGGTACGAACAGCAGGGGACACTGTTGGCCTGCTCTAATGCCCTGCTGTGCATCATACTTAAGAAAGAGCTGAAGAAGAAGGCAGTGAGGCGGGTGGAGATATACGAAAACAAGATCGCTGTCCTGAATGTCGTTTTATTTTGTTTGGGCTTTTTTCCCCTCTTTGTTAGAGCCACTGTATTTTTCTTTCTTGTCCTGGTCCTGGCCCTGGTCACACTCAGAGTTGATTTTTAGCCGTCCAGTTCTTCCCATGTGGGCTCTTGACTTGTCTTGTATATAGCTTTTTCGACTCTGTTCTGTGGGCTGTGGGTAGCTAAAGTAAACTCCATCTAGCCACACTTGCTGCATTCACACAAAGACAGAAGCAGCTGTTGGCTCTGTGGTACCCAAACTGCTCTTTAGAGCTTTGCCTAACTCCCATGGCTTTACCTTTTCCCACTGAGTTACTTACTGGTGGTAGCCCTGGCAGCAGTCACTGGGAAACCCTTCTATGAAATCCCTACCAACACTTTTGTGGATATCCTGGTGGGATTCTTTTTTTTTTTTTTAATTTTTTTTTTCCTGGTGGGATTCTTTTAGCCTATTTTACACGAAGTAAAATGGTCATATGGTGGTAGTGCCTGCATTGGTTGCAATCACAGCAGCAAGTTCAAGATACTAATAGAGATATTGCATGGGTTTGATGGTACGTGAGGTTTATTGGGGTATTGATCACATAGGCTGGAGAAGAAGCTGATTGGATATTAACGTATTTAGGTTCCTTTTAATTACTAAACTGTAATTAGCTATTCATGCTGCAGCATGGCTTCTAGTCCTGTTTATTGATGTTTTCATTTCCTGCATGATTTTAGTTTAGCTTTCTTCAGTAATTTGACGTCTTTATTGAATTCTCTTTTCATAACTTGTATTGAATTATCTATCTCCTTTGTTCTCTTAAAGACTATTCTTGTCTTCTTTGAGTTGTTTGGACATGCTTATAATAATTCTTTCTGATTCTTTCTCTGAAATTCTCCCCAGTCCTTTTCATCGGGGTTCATTATTATAGGATCAGTAATTTTTTGTGGCTATATGTTTTCTTGGATTGGCATGTCAATTTTGTTTCTGCCCTGAGACTTGCACATATGAAGTTGTAATATCCAGTGAGTGGAAATGGGAGCTGGGAGCTAATGTTCTAGAGACTACTTACATTTCAGGTCCAGGAGCTAGAGCATCCACAGAAGTATAGGCAGGGTCTCTGTGGACTCCTAACCTCTGGGCATCAGGAACTAATGGGTGGTAGAAGTCAGGGTCCTAGGTCCCAGCAGCCGTGGAAAGTTAGGGGACTAGTGGAAGTTTGAGCCAAGTATTCATGGACTGATGCCTTACCTGTGTGCTGTCCTACAACTCAAGCAACACATGCCCCTCCTACGTCTCATTCATTTTCCCTAACACTCGTAGGAGCAAAGGCTCTTGGCCCATCCACTATACTCTCATCTGAAAAGCACTAATCACATACACGAAAGACATTTCCTTGTGTCATTGCATTTATTCTTTATCAGGTTAACCCTCAAACTAGTGCTGATTGACCCACGGCGAAAAAGTTAACCAAGCAAAATCTCTTTTTCTGGTCATTTACAACCATCACTAAGAAATTCTGGCAAACTTATCTCAAGTGCATTCCTTGGGAAGAGGGGTGAAACTGGACCCAAGTGGGAAAGGAACACATTTCAACATCTGTACAGGGAAAAATGAAACACAGAAAGAAGGATGGTAAGGCAGAAAGTGGACAGGATACATTGTGAAAGAGAGACAGAAGGGGGAGGAAGATATATAACGATGCTAGGTCTCACAGGCTCTAACACATATGCTGTCTACCTCATTTTTCCAGATTCCTGTGCTCAGCAGTGGAAGATTTTATGGATGATATTGTAAAGGCCTGGAAACAAATAAAAGATCACAGTACAGCAGTGGAGTCTGTGATTTTGAAAGTAAGTGTCCTGTCCTACTGTCTCATCCCTTTGTGAGCCAGGACCAACTTTTTCGATAAAATAAAATGTGCCTCTTACTGGGGAATCATAAAGTAGTGGCAAAGTTAAGTAGCTGCTTAATCTTCTTGATGAGGAAGGCCCAATTTCATCACTTTCATCTTAGCCAAATGAAGACTGCTACTTTGGTGCATACACATCCATGCACCTGGTTATATACCAAGAATCTGCCCATAAATAGACAGTAGTGTACATTAAGCATCAGTGAATGGAGTTATGCATCAAGGCATGCATAAAGATATATGCATCTAAATTCACAAAAGGTGGAAATATTACTCAGTATATATATATATATATATATATATATATATATATATATATATATATATTTATATATATAAAATGTGTGTGTGTATGTGTGTGTATATGTGCGTGCACGCGCGCACACACACACAATTTAGTCCTAGCACTGCACACATATTTATACAATAGAAATGTACCAGGTTGCAGTGGGTTGTAGTGGCTCAACAGTTAAAGTGCTTTCTATATAAATGTGAACACTGAAGTTTGGAACCCCAGAAACCCACATAGCTTCTGGGTGAGCACTGTTAATTCCGGCTCTGGAAAGTTGAGACAAGGGATTCCAAGCACAATCTGGCTAGAGACTATTCATATCAGGGAGCTGGGAGTTTGACTCAAAGACCTAGCTTAGTGAATAGGGTCAAAGAGTGATTGAAGCTAATCCTGACATTAACCTCCAGTCTCCATCCCCCCCCCACATACACACATGTGTACCCACATATGTGCAAAACATGCACATACATGAATAGGCAAACCACATACATACACATTAAAAATGAAAAATAAACAGGCCCACACTCACCTCTGTAACAATAACAATGACATGACACTTTGTGTCAATGCTTCTTCTAAGTGCTCTTAATGTATCAATTTATATAATTCTCACAGCTGACCTCGGATGTAGAGGAATAAAGAACTTTGTAAGTTGTCTCACATCGCAAACTACTAAGTCAGCGTTCTCAACCTGTGGGTCATGATCTCTTTTGGGGGTTGAGTGACCCTTTCACAGAGGTGGCATATCAAATATCCTGTATATTATATATCTACATTAAGATATAGAACAGTAGCAAAATTATAGTTGTGAATTAGCAACAAACAATAATTTTATGGTTGAGGGTCACAACAATATGAGGAACTATATATATTAAAGGGCTGCAGCATTAGGTAGGTTGAAACCTACGGCTGTAAGTAAAGTTTAAATAATGTAGCAGATGTGCATCCTTGAAATACATATGTCTGAAGACAGATACCAACACTAAACAAAGGCACAGCAGCATCCACGGAAGCATGTTTATGAAAAAACT
Organism: Apodemus sylvaticus; assembly: GCF_947179515.1. NCBI lineage: Eukaryota > Metazoa > Chordata > Mammalia > Rodentia > Muridae > Apodemus > Apodemus sylvaticus. The sequence goes on from NW_026263355.1 coordinate 4,120, forward strand.
AACAGAAAAATGTTTCCATTTCTCCCTTTTATCCATGGTCCATACAAATTTCAAGGGCCATTCATCTTGACATGAGAAAAACTGTGAGCGTGCAGAGATACCTGAAACTGCTCAGAAACAAATTCCCTGCTGTCCTTTGGGTGTCAGCATCCCCTGTCCTTCATCGCTTCACATTTGGAATTCTATGCAGGGGTACCCTTCAGCCTCCCCATACCATCCCTACTGCTCCTTCTGTCTTTCCTAACAATACCCCATTCCTTCTTCCCACTCTAGAGCGACTTGATGTATGATAAACTCAGCATCCTTAGTGATATCCTGGCGGAGGATGCAGTTGCTGCCTCTGCCGAGAGGGCAGCCATAGCATATGGAAGCAGAAGCAAAGCAGATGGGAAACCCTTCATGCCTGAACTAGACCACGTAGCAAAGGCCAAGATGGAGTTGGCTGAAAGGATACAGAAACTCCAGCAATCCTTGAAACTCATCATATTCCAGATTGAACAAGGTAAGGGGTTTAGAGTTATTGTGACTAGGATAGGAAAAAAAAAGGTTCCTCCTGTGAATGGTTTCATGATCTCCCTTAGTCTGGGTTTGCTATCACTTCACTGACAGCACTTGACAGGATTCTGCGTTAGTGTTGTATTGCAAATCACTGCTCTGACTGCCGACTTGCAAAGCTTCAGTCCAGATAAGCTGTCCTTTTGACTTCTCTTTTTCTGGCCTTGAGTTCCTACACCTCTCTATTTTTGGAATTGACGTGTGTCTTAAACAACTACAAGTGATGTGAGGAACAGGGCTGAGAGCTCTGTCAGCCTCACTTCTTGTGTGGTGTTCATCTTTGCATGCCTTGTAGTCAGGCATATAGAGCCTGAGAATGGTCCTGCTGACATGACAGTGACTGCAATCACCCAGAATTCTTGACAGTTTCCAAACATACAGCAGAGTATGAAGTTTTAACATTGTACAAGTTCCTCATATAGTATTTTTAATGACCTCTTTATCTACACAATGGTCCTTCACAAAATAAAATTTTAAAAAACTGCTATATGATAAAGTATATTCTAATTGAGCTATTGGAACTGAGCAGAAGTCCCATATAACATGGAATTCTTTCCTGCTAGCTTTTGGTGGTTATCCATGGTACCTGTCCCTACTTTGATGCCTTTAGGAGAAACCTTAGCCATGTCTCTGAGAATGTACATCTCTCTTTTATACTGTGGAATAATTAAATAATCACTTTCTTTCAGTTTCTATAGTTTCCAGAAATTAAACAATCATTTTTTGTTTCTATATCTGTAGTGATAATTGGCTTGGCCATAGCTCCATCACAACCCATCATTAGCCTGTTCCCTCAGCAAATGTTAAATTGAATGGTTATACTTTGTAGTCACAGGACAAATAAAGGTTTGGCAGTAACGTAGTGATTGACCATATGAGCCTTGGCACAAGCTGGACACATGAACTATAACACACATGGGCTGAGACGCACATACACACACACAAAAAAAAAAAAAACCGATAGGAACTTCTCAAATATCTGGAGGATTGGGTGAGACATTTGAGTGACCAGTAATGGGCCAGGGAGATGGCTCAGTGGGTAATCCACAGCTGTCAACCTGAGTTTGAATTCTCCGAGCCCATATAAAAGCAGGATATGGTAGCAGATACATCTGTAAACTCAGTGTGCCTCTTTAGGGGAATGGGAAGAAGAGACACAAGAGAATCAATGGAAGTTTGTGGGCCTGGTGTATACAGCAAGAAACAAGAGATATCCTATCTCTAGCAAGGTGGAAAATGAGAACTAATTCCTGAGGTTGTCCTCTGATTTCCACGTGTGTATTGTAGCATGCAAGTACCTGCACTCATACATATCATACACATACATCATGCATACACACATATCACATATGCATGCACCCACATAGTATGAAAGTGTATGAACTAACAAAATGGGCTAGAAGGGACTAATGGGCCCTACCCTGATATTCATATTGCCTCTCCCAAGTGTCTGATCACAACTCTGTGTGGGTGGCAGAAAAGGAATAATGAAGAAAACAGCATAGATCTTTAAAAGCCTTGGAAATGATACATTAAAAAATGTGGGGATACAAGAAGCATCATGAAGGATAGAAAACTGGAGTCTCATTGTCTACCTGCATATACGTGCTCAGAAACTGTTTGATAAATGTGACTCATCTTCCATTCTTCTTTACTTTCTTTCTTCCATACCCCCTTCCCTCCCTCCACTTCTCTGTAGTTCTGGATGACGAAAGCAGACAGAACTTATCAGTTAAGAACTTTGCTTCATCTTTGTTCCTGGGAGACGGAGACAATGACTCAGATGACTATGATCACAGCCCTACACACCGTAAGGATCTTTCTTCTCTTATTTTACTCTACAGCACTGCCACCTAGTTTCCAAGGAATAAATACATTTTCACACATCTGCCTTCACACATGACCCCACTCTCTAGTGGACATTCCTCACTCTTTTCCTGAAACTTGAGACTGTGTTGGGCACTTTGAAAATACTGGCCTGGTAAGAGCCAGGATATGAATTTGTATCACTGACAGCCAGCAACCACATCAGCTCAATGAAAGTCCCTAGCCATCTAAAAGGATCTAAGGGGCCCCCTGTAGTGTGAGAACACAGAAGTTTAGTTAGGAGAAAGCCCTTGGGCTTGATCCTCACCCACAGGGAAAGCAGGGCAGATTACAGGTGGGGAGAAAGGCTTTCTGTTTGCGTCTGTCTCCAAGGCGATGTTTTTTTGTGTTTAGGTGCTCGTTGTGACACCTTATATTCCATACCTTCTTTGAGAAGTGAAGACCTAGATAACCTTGACTTAGAACACTTACATATTACACCTGAAACGATGTAAGTATGCAGTTCTATGATCTTTTAATGGTGTTTCTGTCTCCCTTGTTGGTAGCATAGTCTTACCATGTCTTCTTGTTCTTTTGAGTCAAATTCTGATTTGTTAAGTTTAGATATGAAAAGGACTTGCACTGAGCCACATTTGATAGTCATAGTTAAATGCTATATGTGTTGAAAACACATAATAAATGATAGCTGTTATCTCAGAGGACTTATTTTTTCTCAGCATTGCTTTTAACTGTAAATGGTTGAGAATACAAAAGAAACTAGTCATGTAAGGGACTTAATAGGAAATCCAAGGACGATTATCTCACCCATCCTACTTCTCTGAAATATCCCAGCAGCCAAATTCTACCACACTCAGTCATTTTGAGTTCTGCTAGATCAGTTGAGTGAGACATTAGTCAGAGAAACTCCAATTTCTCACTGTGGCAGAGGGAGATAAAGAGGACGCAAGTTTACTGATTGGTTTAAGTCTCCCTGTGCCTGAAACAGCCAAACTGTGCCCTTTTCAGTTTCCCAAAAGAAAGACACAACCAGCAAGTGTTTCCTAAATAATTTATTGAAGGAAGTCATTCTTACATTCCCAACATCTCCCCTGCCTCCAAACTTTCACTTCACCATTCATGTCTGAGGTCTCACGGGTCTGCCTTATGGGTTCTGATAAGCAGTACAGTGGCACACGCTTAACAGCAGGTGTGCAAAAGGTCTGTCTCATTTATTCCTGTATACCCCAGTCCTGTAGCCTATTCCAAGCAACTGAGATGTCTTTGAATGCAAAAGGAGCATACATAGTTTATTCAGATGTCCTCGAATGAGAAGGAGCGTGCATAGTTTGCATAGGCTGGAGTTAGTTCTGGGATGCTCTAGTTTTGAGATCAATACCCTAGATGAATGCAGGAAACTAGAAACTACTTGTTTGGTCATTGTTGTCCTTGTTGTTATACCCTCTTTTGCCAGAGTCTCCTCTCAAATGTGAAATATGTAAACCTTTGTTTTCTGCTGTGAAAGTGCCAGGAAGGAGTTAGCCATCACTGGTACTAGTAATGTAGACTTAATAGCCAAAATACATTCGCAAGTAAGATACTCCAAAATTAGTTATGGGATCAGCCCATGAGTATTCTATGTGCAAAGAAAGACGTGACTCGTGCCAAATACAACTAAGGTTACAAATTTGGCTTCTTGGATATGAGCCATAACCCCACTAAAGCTTCCAGGCTGCCTGGACATTGTCTCTCAGAACTGTCAGGTCACTTTGGGGCACAAATGGACATCTACCTTTCCAGAAACCATACGGCTTGTCCCAGTGGAGGAGCCTTCCCTCAGTTTTCATTATGTGGATACTGTCTGATGCCTGGTGGTGTCTGATGCCCTTTCCTGTTTTAGTGTCTGCCTTCTTCCCTGTCTAATTTCAGACGCTTCAAAGAAAAGTGTGTCATGAACAACTACTTTGGAATTGGACTAGACGCTAAAATCTCTCTGGAGTTCAATGCCAGAAGAGAAGAACACCCAGAACAATACAAGTAAGGAGAAGAAGCTCAGCTCTGTGGATAAACACACACAATCTCAGTGCACATAAGTATACCTGCATCACTCAAGCAACCAGAAAACTAAGGTCCTTAGGAAGTGAAATACATAGGTTCCAAGACTAGCCTAGTAGGGACAATGCACCCAGAAGGCTGGGCTGCTTTATAATTACTCTGGCTTCATACATTTGCCCTGGAGGATTTCTGGTACTGCTGTTGAGAACTGATTGCATTGAACTTTATTTTATTTCTAAGAGTTTAACTAGGCCCTAATGAGGGCTCCAGCTCTGCTTTGGCCGGACAAGGCTACTACAAAGCATCCAGGATGCTTCTATTGTTTTCTGGTGTTGCAGATTGGGACCCACTGATTAGTATTGTCCCACCTGGTACCTTCTGGTAGCTTTATCCTAAAGATGCATCTTAAGGCAGCTTCAGAGTTCTTAGAAATTGAAAGTATAAGTTAAAAGGACCACACCCTCCCTTGGCCACTGCCACTAGCATCTCTTTCTCAGAAAAGGCCTGGGATGAGGATGAACTATATTAGTTTCTCTCAGTTTACCAGTCTTTTCGTTTTCTTATTGATATCTTTTTAACTATAAAATTTTTCAATCTTTATAAAGCCTAGTTAATTTTTTGTCTTTATAAACCATGTCTCTGGTATTACACTAATCTAGCTCAAGGTCAGAAAATGTTGTTTTCTTCCAAAATTATACTGTTTACACTCTTACATTCAAGTTTCTGATGTACTTTGAATTATTTTTTTCTGTGTGTATGGTGAGAGCTAATGCTCTAAATTCATCCTTTTGCATGAAGATACTGTCTTAGTCACTGTTCAATTGCTGTGAAAAGACAGTGACCAAGGCAACTCTTATAAAGAAAATTATGTAATTAGGGCTAGCTTACAGTTTCGGAGTTTTAGTCCATTATCATCATGGCAGGGAGCATGGCAGCAGGCATGGTGCTGGAGAAAGGGCTGAGAGGTCTATATCCTGATCCACAGGCCAAGAGAAAGAGAAAACCACTGGGCCAGATGTGGGCTTTTGAAAACATCAAAGCCCACCCCCACTGACATACTTCTTCCAACAAGGTCATACTCCCTAACCTTTCTAAACCTAACAAAGAGTTCTACCCCCTGCTCACTAAGCATTCCAATATATAAGCCTATATGTAGCATTTGTATTCAAACCAGCACATATCCCTCATTTACTTCAGTACCATATCTTTTCAAAAAGTTATCATTTTCCCAATTAATTATTCTAGCATCTTTTAAAAAAATCAATTGACCATAAACATAAAGGTTTGTTTCTGGAGCCTTCATTTTACTGACCTTTTTGTCTATCCTGTGCAAGTAACACACTGCTTTAATAACTATAGGTTTGAAGTAACTTTAGAGATAGGGAGATGAAAGTCTCCCAACCTTGTGTTTATTCATTAGTTAGTTAAGTTAGTTATTTTATAGAATATTTTTCTAGGTATATTTGCATTTCAATATAATTAAGTTTCTGATTTTATAGATGATGAAATTAAAATTCCCCAAAAGATTTTGGTTTCAGAATACAAATAATTTTGCACTAGCCTTGTATATTTTAAAACATTTCACATGATCGCTCATTTCTATGATGTTAAAAGCTCATAAATAATATTCAACCCTTATAGGAAGTATAAGTTCTGTGTTTTTATAGGAGATCCTATAGTTAATAAGACCTTATTATTCTTAACTCCATCCAAAGTCTCTTGTTATCCCTTACCTGTCCCATATTTTCTCTATACCAAACACACAAAGATGTAAGAAATTTCATATTTATGGGATAAAGTACACTGTTTAAATACCTTTATATAATGTATGTTGCTCAAAACAGCATCATTAGTATTTGTCTCTCCTTATGAGATAATGTCTAGATCCCTATTGATCTTTCTTTTTTCTGTTCTTGGTAAAATATGCAATAAGCTTTTGTGAATTATCACACATATAATTTAGGTGAGCACTGTACCTCTTGTCCATGACATTTATTACTGTACCAAAAATTCCCCCCTCACTCATATTTGTACCAATAACTAAAAAGCAGTTTATTTTTCAAGTTCTGGTCAGAAATGAGACATCTTATTCCTTCCCATCTTCACATAATTCCTTTTATTTTTTTTATAATTTGCTTAGTTATTTACACCTTCAGAAAATTGTAAGAAACAAATCATAATTATTTCCCTTGCTCATTTCTTGTAAAAAGTATTTCTGTGAATTCCCACATATCCAAGAAATATAATTCTTGTCATATTAAAGTACCAGTTTTTTTTTTTTAGTTTGAATGAGTTATTGCCTATAAATCTATGTTTTCATCCAGGTTGCAGTTTTAAGCTAGTTAAATAAAATGGATGTTGAGATATCAGACTATTAAATATCATCATTCAAAATAAAAAAGTCATTTATTTTTAATAAGCCACTGCATCCAAATAGTCTTGCCCACATGTACATCAGAGCATGATCAAGCTACCAAGGAGGATGAGAAAATTGAAATATATCCCAAAAGAATTGGTCGGGCAGGAGGGTAAGAGATGAATACAGCTGAAATATTTTATATGTATGTATAAGCTTCTCAGAGAATACATTTAAAGTATTACATTAACAAAGCAAAAATAGGCACTTGAAAAAGACGATGTTTTCCCCTTCCTATCTTTCTCCATCCACTCACGTCTATATCACTCACCTTCTGACTATCTTTTTCTACTCTTCTCTCTCTGTAGTAGCCGCTTTAGGAACAAAATATGGTATGGTCTTCTGGGAAGCAAGGAACTGCTGCAACGCTCTTACAGGAAACTGGAAGAGCGAATACAACTTGAGGTTAGTATATAAGGGCATAGAGAAAGGGAATCACCTTTCCACTCTATCTTTGGTTCTTCTAAATTTTAACTCTGGGGAACCTAACTTACAGCCATGGGAACAAGGAAAAATGGTTTGATTTCTATTCCATACATAAGGAAATGATAGTATGCAGAGAAGACCAAGCCCTTCCCCATTTCCATATCTGAAAAGCCAGGTGCTAAGAGCTACTCTTTTCTTTCAGTGTGATGGAGAAGTGGTCTCCTTGCCAAACCTTCAAGGCATCGTAGTGCTCAACATTACCAGCTATGCTGGAGGTGTCAACTTCTGGGGACGGAGCAGAGCAAACACAGTGAGTGTGGATGGGGTGGTCCAGAGGAGAGACTCTGCTCAATTGTCTCAGAAAGGAAAGAACAGGGCTGACTGGAATGGGAAGTAGACAGTGGGAGAAGATGAGATAGGCTCAGGACCCTTGTTAACAGGCTGAGTAGGATCAGCTTTTTAAAACAGGCGCCATCCTAGAGGACCCTAGAATTATGTCAAGTGATACCTGGGTTTTTACTTTCCCATTACTAAGGCCTGAAAAATACTCAGAAGATTACCCAGGAGGCTATGTTCTTTAGCCCAAGATAGTATATCAGTAAAAACATCTCCTTAGAAAGAAGCCATGAGCTCCATACTCTGAATTCATATAAGTCCATGAAACCAATAGAACTGATCTTGGGGATCCGTGATGGTGCAGTGAACAGGGAAGAAATTGGAATGTTTTGATCTCCAAAGGAGTTCAAGTATGTTTCAAGCATAATTCCCTTCTCTAATCTTGGCTTCCTTACCTTAGGTTTCCCTCTCAGTATAATTTTCTCACTTATTCATGTGCTATAAAAAAATGTTGCCAGTTGTCCTCAGAGAACATTTACTTATTATAGACACAGTATGGAGTCTTGGGAGAATTGTGACATGGTTCTTCCTTCCTAGGAATATGAGGCCCCTGCAATCGATGATGGGAAGTTAGAGGTTGTGGCAATCTTTGGTTCTGTGCAGATGGCCATGTCTCGTATCATCAACCTGCAACATCATCGAATTGCCCAGGTAGGCAAGGTTTGGGTGGATACAAATATGGGGTATATTTCCCAGCTACAACCCAAGGATGTGAGCTAATCCTAGCCATCCTCTTGCCTGATTGTAAGAGCTCCTGGGTAGAGGCAGTAGGCATTTTTTTAGGCAGTAAGGTAGTGACTGTTGTTGAATGTAGAGGTGGCAGGGACCAAAGAAGCAAAAAACTCATAAGTAATACATGTTCCTCCCTGGGATGATCTGATTCACATCTTTTGCTAGTGTCTCCTCAAATACACATTAAAGCTGTGACCCAATACCAGATTAGTTCACACTCTTCTCCTAATTTGTCTCCCTTTTTGTTCTCTCTTCTCTTCTGGTAGTGCCAAGAGGTTGTAATAACTATTAATGGTGAAGATGGTGTGCCTGTGCAGGTGGACGGGGAAGCCTGGATTCAGAAACCAGGCCTTATCAAGATTAAATACAAGAATTCTGCCCAGTTGTTGATGAGAGATCGGGTAAGAGAAAAGTTCTATTTGAGTTCCTATGCCACTTTATTCATAGCTATCACATTTCTAGTCTAGAATTCCCCAAAGGGAGGTCTGCATGTCCCTTGCATCGGGCACCTGGAATGATAGAAGTACATTCTCCTAGACACCATACCAAACTCAATGAACTGAATAAAAAGGGTTGACTCCTAAAAGCTCAAGACACTGCCCAAAAGACACTGTCTTCTTTTCAACAATGTCTTTCACCCTACAGTACACAGAAAACTAAAACCTTTTGGTGATGAAGAAATATACTCTTTCAATAACAGGGTCTATGTTTTCTTTGGGGCTCCTATAAAGTTCCTTAAAATATTACATTTACAAATGTCATAAAATTCTGCTAAATAAAAAGGTAAAAATAATGGCACAGATGTCACATTATTGATCATCTGTTTGGGGCTTGGAGGCCATCTTTTTGAATTGTGAACATAAAAATACCAATAGAGAGGGAGGGACTGTCCACCTAATGAAATGCCAACTTTGCTCTGGGCACGTTGCATTTATCACCTGACATAGGTCCCCCCAAAGAATCCTATGAGGAACAGGCATTTATTTCCATGTTGAGAGCTTAAATAACTTCAAATAGTCACATAACTAGTAAATGAAAAAGGACTGAAATATAAATTTTTCATGTCTGACTCTAAATCTAATCAAGATAATATATAATATAGGAATATATATAATATATAAGGATATATATATATATATATATATATGAAATAATGGAGCACAAAAACCTTTCCACTGTCTTAAGACTGGTGTCCCATGAGCCAGTGTACTAACAATGAAAGCTAAACTACCTTATACAGAAGATACACTGACTAAAAAGCTACATAAATAGGGGCGTGGGGTAATGAAGAGGGAAGTATTCATCTATACTCCATATTACCTACAAAATGCCACACTTATAGACAAATCTGTCATGTGTCTTCATAGCTTCAATAGTCATTACAATTTGCTACTCTATTCATTTCTAGGACTTTGAGAACTCAATGAAAACGTGGGAATCTAAGCATTCGGAAATCCAAGCTGTCCAACCACCCCACCTGGATTTCCATGAATCTCAAGACAGCCTCTCTGATGAAGAGTATGCTCAGATGCAGCACTTGGCTCGGCTTGCAGAAAACCTCATTAGCAGGTAAGAGGAATGACCTTAAAACAGGGCTGGAAAGCCAAGAAGGCATAGGGAGCGACAGTTGATTTCCGTTAACTACTGGGGAGTACCTCAGAAAGGAATCTCACTATGTGCGGAAAATTTTAGTGCCCTGACAATCCATGCAAGAAGATCCATTGCGATGAGCCAGAGGTGGAATTTTATTTCTTTCTGCTTTCCAAGACCCAGAAAGAATAATGATAATGTTTATTCCAGGACAGCAAAATGGTTCATGGAGTGAAGGTACTTGCCATTAAACTTGACCATCTGAGTTTGAGCCTTAGGTCCCCAAATGGTAAACTGAGAGAATCAACTCCTAAAACTTGCCCCCCCACACTGACATGTATGTACAAACAAAATAAACAAATATTTTTAAAAGAAGTTGATCCTTGCCCTTAATTTCCAGAAAGCCCTTGAAGTTTCAGCAAGAGCTAGCTCTGCTCCTCTAATTTTGTTTCCCATCCTATTCAAGTCCCCAGTATCCAAATCCAAGCTAAACTAAGATGAACAAATATAAGTACTTACAGAAGAATAAAAACATTTGCCAGCATCCCTGGATGCCCAGTAAAGAACAGAAATAGCAAGAGGGAAAAGGAAGTTCGAATCCAGTACTAAGGATCTCCATTCTGATCCATGTTCCAAACAACCAGCTCCTCACATCTTAAAATTCATAGCAATGAACTAACTTATCTGTCTTTGCTTTGTTACAGACTTACTGACCTAAGCAAGGTCCACCAGCATGTGTCTGTCCTCATGGATTCTGTGAATGCCAGTGCTAACATACTGAATGATGTGTTCTATAGCCAAGACAGTGGCAATGAAGCAGGTGCAGCTTCCTGCATTCCCATTGAGGTAAGGGGAGAAAATAAGCAAAATGAAATAACACTTTATAGGAGAGGGGGGTGGAAAGAAAGCAAAACAAAACTTAAATGTGGAACATATACAAGCGGTATGATGGAAATCAGATGGGTAGAGCAGACATGGAGTTGAGGCCATGGATTAGGAGGGAAAGTGCTTCTCACGCAAGCATGAGTGACAGAATTCATATCCTCAGCACCCACATTAATGGTCAGACATGGTAGCATGCATCTTAATCACAGCTCTGGCAGAAAAAGAAGGATCTCAGAGGTTTTCTAGCAGGTCAGTCTAGCCAAATCAGTGAGTTCCAGGTCCAGACTGACCCCTGCCTCAAAACTGTAAAGTGAACCACAATTGAGAAAGACACCTTATCTCAAAGCTATCTCCGCCTTCTATAGGAACACACACACACACACACACACACACACACACACACACCACAGATGCATCCTTACACACAGGCATATATTATACACATATGACCACTCAGAAATTGAAAAGTAAAGTAATAGAGTGGATAAGAATGCAGGCATTCCTTAGATTATTACAAGGCCAAGGTGGCTGCTAGGGAATACCATGCCATATTCCATCATCCTGAGAAGCAGTGTTTGTTCCCACCACATCAGCCTCAGGGGCAAATAGTTAATAAATGGAAAGAAACATAGCCTTGGATCTTCCCCATTCTAGCCGATGCCCTGTATAATCATATAAAGTTATACCTGTCATTGGAACCAGAGATCCAAGATGCTTTTATTTCCCTCTTGACAGCTCCAAATCAGACATTTAATATTAGATGTGCCATCCCCTGCCAGTACTCAGTGGCAGAAGATTTGAGTGTTGCTTTTAAAATGTAATTTCAATTTTTAAATGTAGCTTAGTGACAGAGAACTTGCCTATTCTGCCTGAGGCCTTGGATTGAATCCCCGCCATATGTAAATATATACACACACATGTGTGTGCATGCATGCACTCATGCATGTACACACAGGAAGGGGAAAGGGAAGGAGAGGAAGGGACAGAGCAGAAGGAGGGAGGGAGATGAAGTGAGAAGAGGGAGGAGGGAAGAGAGAAAGGAGGGAGAGAGGAATAAAAGAGAATTTCACTAATAGATAAAAATACAATGGGATCAGAATATGTTCAAATGTGAATTAACTTTATTTTAGGCCAGATACTAGTTGAAGGTGGTCCCAAAGCCATGAGTTTCAAGAAGAGATATGTATGATTAGACCTATTTCTACTTGCCATGGGAAAAATAGTTTTACCCTAGGACAAGTCTCCTGAAATTTACCCTCTAGTTTGCAAATGTCCTATTTTCCTGTTACCTATTGCATCCAATCAATGATGCCAAAAGCTAAGCTGTATTGTATCACACCAATAGAGATATAGCACTTGACACTCAGTGTCAATTCCTATTGGTCGATGCTCATGCTGTACCAGCTGTACTATATTTTTAATATTACTTGTACACCTACAGCCATATCCTACTAGACTGTCCCCACCCTTCCCGTGGAGAAGCCATCTGCATTCTCACTAACCAGCTCCTCTATCTTGTCCTTTCCCATCTATTCTTTTCCTTTCTTCTCCTCTCAGACCCTAAGCAGAACTGATGCAGTAGATGTTACATTTAGTCTTAAAGGGCTCTACGATGACACCAAAGCTTTCCTGGATGAAAACTTGGTGAGTGCAGGGGGTTGGAGTACGGGAGGGAAAACATCTCTTGTATTTGGTTCCAGGGTAATAGAGACATGTACTCATTGTAAGTAGGGGCTTGCTTGATGATTCCTGCTGTTGTCTAGTATTTGTCACCTGAATATGCTACTGTATGTGCTATGCTAATCCATAGGGACTACCATATTTTGGATGAAAGTCTCTTTTTGGTCAATGTCTCCTAGTGGTCAACCAGAAGCCAGGTGTTCTCATTATACCTGATACAGCTATAAGTGAAAAGAATCTCTTAAGAGATTCCCTTATCCCAAATTTCTAAATGTCACCTTTACCATGAAGAAAATAACAGGAAATAGGGAGAACTTTGGAGGACTCTGAGCTCAAATACAAAGTAGCTACCTACTATCCAGATTAACTTCTTAAGGCTGCCATGACTAAGTATCAAGTATTATGTAACTTTAAATATCAGAATATCACTATCTTATGATTCTGGAAACCCCAGCATTCAAACTCAAAATGTCAGTAGGCCCACAGTCCCTGTAAAATCCCTAGGGGAACCTTTCTTTGCCTTTTGGTAGCTTCTGGCTATTGTTAAAAAAATCTTTGTCATATAAATGGAACACTCTAATCTTGGTTTCTATCTCCAATGTCTGTGTCTTCATATAGCCATATTCTGCAAGGGTCATTAATAAGAATGGAGTAAGGCCTGCCCTATCTCTTATGACCTCAGATTAACAGTGAATTGCAAATGAAATGACTATGAATCACATAAGGGCACATCGGGAAGCACTGGGGACTTTAAATACATCTTTTGAGGGGAATACAACACAACCCACAGTACTTACTGTGTAACTGCACCTCTTTGCTTTTAGTTCCCCTATCTTCAAGATAGGAATTGCAATCCCTACTATTATTGTTTGTTTGGAGGACTTACACAAATAACAAACTATTGTACCTTAAGTGCCTGGCAGTACCTGGTGCATAATTGTGGCTCAAAAGATGAGCTTAACAGTGCTGGGGTGGATAGAGTATGACTCTGAGAATTACATTAGTTACATGTTTCTTATAAGGTGATGTCCATACATGGGCACAAGGTGACTGTACTCTGAGAAGACAACTGATCATAACTATCCAATATTGATGTTGTCCCTGAGGAAGGTGTTGTGTGCTTGCTTTTAATCTAATTAAAGTTGAATCTAAAGAAGGGCTTCTGGGTTGAAACCATAAATGCCCACTGCCTCTGACATGTACATATCTCACTGTCACACTGCCTAAGAAACAGAATGGCTAAAGCACTCAGACCATAACACTTCATTATCTGAGTCCAATGGCTAGGGTGTTTTTGCTCTGGGCAATTTCAATTGGAATTCTGAACTCAGTGTCATTCTCAGCTCAACCACTGGTAAACATGGGAAGTTGGCTTCTTGTTGCTACTTAGGTTTTCTTGAATATCATAGCTTGGGAATTGAGCCATGCTAGACAACAGCCCAACTTGAACATACCCTACCATAAAGTCAGGCTTTCAGAATACTTCCTTCTATAGGACCTATGAGGCCCCACACATGTGTACACATCAAAATGAGTCTAGAAGACTCAAAATGCATAAGAATGACCATGTATCTCCAGAAAGGCTGTCATGGAGATGAGATGGGTACGAGTCATGTTTCATTTGTGGATTATTCCTCCTCTTGAAGTATGGCAGTAAAAAGAGTAGTTTGGGCAAGGGGTTGTATTAGTGTTCCGTTACTGTAACAAACACCCAGGAAAATCAACTTACAAAGAGGAAGCTTTGTTTTGGCCCATGGTTTTGCAGTTTGCTTCTTTGCTTTCTGCATATGGCCAGGCAACGGCATCATGGTGATGATCATGTGGTACACTAAAGTTGCTTGCCTTGTGACTAGAAATGAAAAAGAGGGCAGTTAAGGACCCACAGTCTTTCTCAAAGGCAATGGCCCTAATGACCAGGATACTTCTGACTAGGCTATATCTCTTAAACGTTCCACTGCCTCCCAATAGTACCAGTCTGAGAATTTTAAGCCAAGGGCCTTTGAGGTAAATTGTAATAGGAATATAGCTTTTCTTTTCTTTTCTTTTTAAAGAAGTGAATCCCATTCAATAATTCCCATTTCTCTTATTTGGCATGTACTTGGCACATGCATCTAACCACGCTATATTGTCTTAAGTTGTGAAGCAGGACAAATTATTTGTCAGTATTGATTTGTTTCTTCCTTATATGATGTTTTAACTGGCCATAACCTCCCTGCCCGTTCATTTGCCACACATTCTGGCACTAGCTATTGCTACAGCAGCAAGTGCCCCATAAGTAGAAAGAGGCCACAGAAATGTCAAACTGAAAGCAGAATGCATGGTAGGGAGAAGAGGCGAGTCCAGGTTAGATTTCTGTGTGCTTTCAGGGGCTGCATACATCAGTGTACTTCCATGTGCCCAAGTTATTATCTGTTAAAATATAAATGGTCTCACCTACACTGTTGATTTGGAACTTAGAGATGGTTTTAAGACAATATATTCTAAGTCTCCCATGTGTCACACAAAATTTATCTTGTGTGTTCTGGGAGCTTAGTAGTAACCACTTAAATTTAGTTTTCTAAACATATGGGATAAGCCATCTGAAAATATGTTTTTAATCATGAACAACAAGGAACTAGGAGCTACACCACAGTCTAGAGATGTAGAACCTCTGCCATCAGGGGAAAAGTTAAAATAGCCTTTCCCTAACCTTGTCACCTTCGATTAACAAAGTATCTCATAAAGTATAATGTATAATAAAATAAGTATTTCCTATAGCATCTGGACACTTTATATACCCTTTGTAGAATAGTATGAATGGTCAGCTATTAAGTTAGAGGGGTACCGTCTAGTCCTGTAATCTTGAACACTAAATGTCTTTTTCAACCATGAAATGAGAATGATCTTACCGTGTAAAGTTAGTGGGAATAGTAAGTGAAATTATTTATTCACAGTATACAATGTGCGCAATATGCTCAGAATATAGTGGTAGCGGCTGCTTAGGTGGATGCTGGCATGACTCTGGAAATTGGAAGTCAAGAGTAGGAGACCCTTGTTCTCTACATTAAGCTAAAGGGGGAAATCTCAGTGCTAATTCATGCTAGAGAAAAGACCCTCACTTGTGAAACTGAGCCTTCTCATCTCCAACGAGACCTGAGCCATCTGACTATTTCATGGATCTTCTTGTTGGGAAAGAAGAGCTGTCTAAAGCTAGTACTACTTTTGAGAAGTAAATGATCAGATTATAGGCCAAATGAGCTACAGTTTGTCACCCTTACGATCTCTTAGCCAAATTGACCTAGAGTATGTCACCTTTCTGATCTCTTAGCCACTAGCATGGACTCTGAGTAGAGTCTATGGCACAATGCTAGGAAATGTGTACTCACTTTTCTCCCTGTCTGTGCCAGTTGAGAGATGCTGAGGATCGGGCCATGCTACAAACTGCCTTGGATGCCATGAATACAGAGCTGAGAAGGATACTGGCAATTGACTGGTTGAGTCAGATCTTTCCAGAGGTAAGTAAACTTGGAGGTGGGAATTTTCCCTTGGTGTAAGATCTCACAGTATGTAGTCAGTGCATGGGACTGGTATAACAGAGGCCCAATACAACTATGGTAGCATGTACCAGATAATGTTTAGTGCTAGCAGAAGACACTGAGCAGCAAAGACGAACAAGTAGGTGGCTGTGGGAAAATAACCAGACAGAAGACACATTCTAAAGCCACGTCACTTGTTTACAGAGAGAAGTTGCAAATGGTTGATACCTAGGCCATATTGGTAGTTAAATCTCCCAAACACATCTCTTCCTGCTGCTACCTCCTGCCCCATTCCCTTTCCCAGCCAATATGTGGTATAAAAGGAAAAAAAAATCAAACATTGCAACAGATACAATATAGCTGAAGAGATGCTGTCATTTTTTGGACTACTTTGAGTACTTTTCTAAGATTGAAAACTTTCACATTTATTTCATAAATCAAGTATCCCAAAGATGGCCATCTATAACAAGGTAAAGTATTCCCTTTATGATCTGACAGAAAATGTCTCAAAAATTTTCACCATAAAAGCATTCATTTTAAATTTTAGAATCCTTCCCTGCCTCCTCATAGCTATATTCTGACTCCAACTGCCAATTGTATACATGGCCAGTAAGTCATATAGGAATGTTTACAATTGTGCAGCAGTATGAAGAAAAAATTACATGCAAATTTGGGTTTTAAAACAAAGCTTCTAACCCCAAAGACCATTGGAAAACACAAATATTTACATTACAATTTACAGCAGGAGCAACATTAAAGTTATAAAGTAACAATGAAAACAATTTTATGGTTGGGGGTCACCACAACATAAGGAATTATATTAAATGCTCTCAACATTAGGAAGGTTGAGAACCACTGTCTTAAAAGATTTACCGATTTGCATGTATGTCTTTGGGGATTACATTACAAGGCCTTGTATACCTCATATTTTTATCAGTAGCCCTCTAGGGAAGGAAGACATGCTGTTAGACAAGAAGCAAAGCAAATTCCCACTCTCTGTTCTGTTTATGACCAGCTAGCTCCCATTAAGTTCCTTACCTAAGCAAACTAGCTTAATATCGACAGAAATGAGTCAAATTCAGCCTATACCCTGGGGTCCCAATTTATATGTGAGTCTTCCACATCTGGGACAAAAATCTATTTTCTGAGCTCCAGTATTTCCATGGACTTAAAGCCCTGAAGAAAGGAAGTAGATTGAAAATAAGCCAAGGAAATGTTGTAGATGCTAAATACTCTTACCTTGATACTACAGAAGATTCAGACCCACTTTTCTAGGGGAAAGCAGGATACGAGTCAATTATTTATTGGGCTTTTCAAGGCTATAACTGAGTGAGGGTAAGGTTCTGTGCTCCTTCTTGAAGTTGTTTATAGAAAGCTGTTCAGAAGGTTGGGATATTCAGCCTGGAGCAGCACAGAGAAGAAAAGGTCCAAAGGGAGTCAGTGCAGGAAGAGTAGGACAATGGGTTTTTTCTCTTCTGATAGGATTGAGGCTATAATCCTGAAAGGTAGATTATCCCAAAACCTCTTGTAATGTGTCTGGCTAGATTTCCTGGCAAGAAATCAACCTCAGAATCATTTTGCTAGGAAAAGAAGTAAAATAAGAATGCTCTTACAGAAATAAGATGTGAGCTGGAGAATGAATAATTGAATTACATGGCCCGTGTTGTCTGCACAGCAAAGAACTTACATTGAAAATTAAGACATTTGTTTAAAGAACATCCTGCTATTCGCCCTTCCCTCCCCCTGCTTGCATAGCCTCCCCCTAATTCTGAGCCTTTGCTTCATTTCTAATCCAGGAATGGTAATAGCCATGTTTCTAGGATGCTTGAGCACCAGGTGGGAGTCTCCTGGCTGGGTGGGCCCACTGGTTGGAACTCACCCCTCATGGCAACCATACAGGCTCCTGTACTTCTTCTGCCTTGATCCTAGCCTACATGTCTCCATGGACTGCTTGCTTATATTCTCGCTGGATTCTTTAACTAGATGTTTTGCCACTGTGCTATGGTATAAATTATATACAGAGACATATATAATATTTTAATGTTTTGAGCATTTGTTGATATGTCTAGCAAGGTACATGATATAGAATGAGCTCTTGCTAAAGCTCAATTTCTTTATTAAGGTATGTGACTAGTGAGTATGGAGTAACTCTCCTACCTGAACTAGGAGAGTAGATACACCTGCTTTCTTTAACCATCTTTGTCAATCACTTTTAAAAGCCTATAGCGATTATTTCAGAATGTTAACTAACATTTTTATCTTACTCTTGCTGTTGTTTCCCATGGAACAGCCGTCCGACACTCGCAGGTTTAGAATTAGATTCCCCAAGCTGAGGAAGAAGAAACATCGAGAAGAGGGAGAAAAGCCGAAATCAGGCCAAAGATTTCCTGGTATTCTTGGTAAGTCTGTTCCAGAGTCATAAAGGTCATGAACAATAGCTTAGATATCCCCAAGAGACCTGGAAGTACCCTCAGAAATGTTCATGAGCAAGTTGTAATGGGACAGTCCAGGAGGAAGTTGGTATTAGGTAATGTCAAAGGACCTAGATAGTGGTATGGATAATGACTGGTAACAGGAAAACCTGTTAAGAAATGGTCCTGTGTGAGCTCTACTGTCAAAACGAAGTGCAACCAGATAGTTGTTTTACTGCTTGACCCATGCCTAAGGCTTGGGGACAAATTCATTGTCCCATCAATATTCCTTCTCCCTGTTATAGAGTCCCTTGATACAGGGATAAAACTCTTACCATATAAATTTTGTGGTTTTTTAATACCATTCTTCCTTATAATGGTCTGGAGTATTGTGGAAATGTAAATGAGTCTCAAAAGAAGATTCTACTAGAAATTTGTAGTTGTCCCAATCCTGATGCCCATGGTCTTTCCTAAATTCGAGGCATAGTCAACATGGATGCTTCAAAGGTAGAGCATTAGCAGATATGTGAGAGCACAGCGAGAGAAGAAACTTTAATGAAGAAAGGTTTATAGATGCCAAGAGAAAATCTTTTGGCTCTAACACTACTTTTCTTGGCTATGGTCCAGTTGTTTGACTCCTTAAGAATCTGACATTCAGAAATCTCTAGTGTTTGAAAGTATTTTTGTACAATTAGGCTGAGCCCATATTAGTTGCACAGATGATCAGGTTCCAAACATTAATCTTGCTTGCATTTAGTTAGTATGGTCTCAGGTGACTTTCTCTATGATACAGAGATGGTTGGTACTATAGGATAAAACTAGTCTGTCTCCAGGCACTCTGTCCTCTCTGGGGCTTATACATTTAAGCATGTGGCAAAGTACTCACTTCATTACTTCATTATTTTTATACATTTTTTTTTAAATTTTTGCTCTGAAGGCAAGTTCTGGCGTCGCAGAAATCGTGGCAATCGAGCAAATGCTGATGATCCTCCAACACCTTCAAGTTCTCAATAGTCTTTGAAAGCTGGAAGGAGAGCTCTTAACACAGAATTCTACTAAAAACTCTCAAGACCTCAATAAAGGCTGAACTAAATTATTTCAGAACAAACATGAGCACCACCAAGAAAGACCCTCCAAATCCTTATACTAATATATTTTCCCTGGACTTAATCAGATCTCCTTAGAGGGTTACATTTTTCTCGTCGGCCAAAGATTCTTATTCCGAGTTGTCTTGTTCAGTTCTTCTCTTTGTGTACCTTGGGCAACTACAGTGTTTGTTGGGGACAGGCTCTTTATGAATGGCCCGGGAGCTATGAGAATGTATGGGAGTGCATCTCATTTGGAAATATTAGAATGGGGTTCTTTCACTTGAAGAGAAACTGTTGACACCAAGGAATAAATGAGTGACCGACTCTCAGAAAGATGAGGAAGGGGCAGGGTGCTCGGGCTTGGTTGTGTTTCTCCTCCAATCCCTGCTAACTGCAACTTGAATTTCAAAAGATGGCTCCTAGTTGGCTTAAGAAGATGAGAACAAGGTCCTGGGGCTTGTCCGCTCATCTGTTACAATGACTATGTGAATCTTTCCTTGTAGATATAGGAGTCTTCTCTTCTTTCTCTTCTGTCTCTCCTCTTCTCTCCTCTACCACCTCTTCTCTCCCATCTTTTCTCTCTCCTCTCACTTTTCTCTTTCTCCTCCATTTCCTACTTCTCTCTAATCTCCCACCTCTTCTCCTCCACTTTCCTCTACTACTCCTTCTCTCTCCATAAACTCTTTGTGTTTTTCCATGTGTACATATATGTCTTTGCACATGTCCAGGTGGTGCTCTCGTGGCTGGGTGAGCCCACTCACCCCTCATGGCAACCATACAGGCTCCTGTACTTCTGCCTTGTTCCCAGCCTGCATGTCTCCATGGAGTGCTTGCCTGCATTCTCGCTGTATTTTTTAACTAAATGTTTTGCCGCTGTGCTGCAGTATAGATTATATACAGAGACATAAAGATGTATATATATATACATATATATTTTTAAGAACTGAAAATACAACTCGACCTCTAAGTGACCCTCTAATTTATTGTGATAGCCCAGGAATCCCTCCTCATCCCTATTGCCCTATACACATATATACTCTACCAACTGCCCTAGTTCTTGGTGGAGCTCCTAATCTTTTGGTGCATTTTTTTAGTGTGTTAGAAGTAGCCGGGGTCTACTTAGAACCCAGCTAATTCTGACATCCACTTCTGAGCCAGGCCACAGAGGGGGAACAAAAACACCAATGCCCTGCACAAAGGGCCAAGCTGGCATGCTGCCATTTAGCTCTGTTTCTCCTGGCTCTACATCAGCAACTGCCCAAGCTCTATCAACATCCTCCCCAATAAAAAAGATGACAAAGAGTTCTACCCTTTAAATGTCTAAGTCAGGGCCTACCTGACAATCAAACCACAGCCCATGCCCTTCCCCAAAAGCTTAATCTGGGCCTGCAGCTATTAGATAAGCTGTTAGGTCACTCATCAAATTATTTTCAAATCTCATATCTGACCCCCTACCCCCCAGAGTATCAGAGGGGCAGTCAGGGTGACCAGAAAGAACATAGATCTGGGAAACCAAAGGCTAAAAGCCTCTGCTTCCCTACTGTTCTGCTTCCAAGGTGTTTTTCAAGAAGCTAGTAGGCCTAAGTTGGTCCAATCTCAGTCAAGTGATTCTGATGAAAAGTCCAGTACTCAGAAAGAATGCCTCTGGTCTGCCTCTCCTCTTCACCCTCAAGTCATACATTTTTTAACAAGTCCCTTCCCACTTATCAAGAAAAAACAAATCCAGAAAACTGCCCTCTTCTCACCACTCAGCCAAACTTAGCGTGCTCAATTACCTTACTCAGTCCAATGGCTGGTTTACTGAGGTGCACAATCCAGACTTCAATCACTGGTTCTTAACTTTCTAGAACACCACCAGCCTAACCCACTTAAACCAGCTGCCTGTGTTCCACCTCTTCAAGGGTGAGAAAAAGAGACAAACAATGGGGTAGTCCCCACACGTCTGATAGCTGTGCCAAACAAAAATGTCCTAGCTCCACAACTGGAGAAGAAATTCAATGGGAAAAGACAACAGAACATGTTTAAGACTCAAATATCAGAATGTGTTTGCGCTGACAGTGTGTATATTTGAGGGCAGTGTGGTGATACAGTGTCTCTGGTTTTTTTCTTATGCCTTCTTCTTCCCAGGAGGAGGTATCAGATCAAACCACCAAGGTCATTGTTCCTCCTCGGTTGCAGGAACAAATACCTGCACAGACACACTTAACACACTTGGGATCCATGTTAAATTTTCTCGAAAGAGTCTTTTCCAAGGACCATTTATAAATAAGCAAATTTAAGGAAACAGAAGGAAACCGTAGCCTTATCTTGGTAGTGACTAAGCAGGGCTATGTCTTGTAATTATTTTTATCACAATGGTAGTCAACTGGAATAGGACCCCATCTCTGCTTATTTTGCTGAAGTACTATAGGTCTTTGTATACTGTAATGCTGCTATTGCTCTGTTGTACCATCTGAATTCCTACTCACTTTCCCTGTCCTCCCACCTGAGTCAGAATGCTACTGAGTGACACCCATAGGATGGGGACTTGAACCAAATGTGGAGCAAAACTAATAAGCTAAGAAGCAAACTTGGCTTGTTAAAATGGTCCAGATATCATCTAAATTGCTTAGTTACCATTTTTTTCCTGAGAAAGGATGATGACATGCTAAGAACTTGTTCACACATCTACAAAGTAAGAAGGGATCTCTCTCTCTCCCACCCTCCCTCCCTAGCTACCCACCATCCCCCCTTTCCTCTCTCTTTCTCCCTCCCCCATCTCCTCTGGAGTTAACTTAGTCCCTGAGAGCATGGGCTCCTTTCAAGATCTCATTGTTGACTATTTGAAGAAGTACAGTTGCTCAGGTGGTGGGACTGGAAACGAAGTATCTGACACAGTTATGTACAGAAATCATTAAGACTCAATACTCTGGGGTTTGATTGTGTCTTTGGTAGTACTTTCTACAGAATTGAGTGGCTAATTCTTGGCCAGAAGAACAGTAGTGAAAGAAACATCTGAATAGAGTTAAGCTGCCACCAACCACTTCTGGCATTAATACTATAGGAGGTCACCAGCTATCCTTTAAGGCCCTTTATTACACCAAAGAAGGGCAAGAAAAAAAGAAAAAGTTGGCCAGAAGAAGTGTTTGGAGGTCAACATCATCTTTCCACAGGATACAGTAGAATTTTCGTTGTGTAACAGATGGAAACTATTACCAAAGAAATCAGACCCCATTCACACCTTTCTATTGGATAAGGGACCTTGATTGGCTTTATGGTTTTTGGAGTTGCATTTGTCTGCTAATCTGTGATACACTGTTGCTTTCTATTTTGTGTTCTGTGTTTTCTCAAAGGCCCTGCAAATAAGTAGCAGGGCCAGGGCCTGGTCAGGGGAGGAGGCTGGAATAGTTAAGGAATAACAGAAAAAAAAAAAAAAAAAACGCAGAAGGAAAAGATCCACAAAGTGTGCCTATTCCTTTTAGCCCTCCCCACAAAATGGAACACCAGTCCTCACACTTATAATTGCTTCTTTAAATATTTTAATAAATGGATAAATATCATCAATATCTATGTGTTCTCATTTCTTTCAACTTGGAGGGGGTGACGGCTGATTGGGGCTGGATGCCAGTTATTGGATTGGGGTGGGCCTTTAAGGCACCAGTGTCAGGAAAGAGTAGGAAGCAAAACACAAACCAGGACTGGCCCTTCAGGGTCATTTTAAAGCCACAAGTGCTCCTGAAGCTGGTTATAAAACCTAAGGACATTTCTGCGTGGAAATACCTGCCACCCTGATTGCTCTACAAGTCATTTATCTGCAGGACACAGGTACAGATCAGTGACATCAGTTAGTAGAGGAGTAAAGTGGGGTGGAGGAGCACACCGAAGGCTACTCAAAAGGGGTAGAAGACATCTTGAAAAATGCCTTTGTTTTGCTGCCAAGCCTGATTACCTGAGTTCAATATCTAAGACATACATGACTCCCAAATATTGTCCTCTGTGCACAAACATGGGCTATGGCATGTACACACACACACATACACACACACATACACACACACTGCAACAAAAAAGAAAATAGTTTAATTTCTGCCACAGCCAGATATTAATTATATTTAGTCAATCAGCAACTAAGGGTACAGCAGACCAGGATTCCACATAAAATTCTATATGGGTAATAATTCAATTCATAAATCTTTAACTTGCCAAACAGTAAAAATTATTTGTGGACAATACATTGGTGACATTCAAGACCACATTTCAGGTTAGCCTTGTAAAAACTACATTCGTGGGCTTTCAGGGAGGGCGGGTTGGCAGTTCTGCTGTGGAGGAGATACATCACACTTTTGTGATGGATAGATAATGAAAATGTAGTACGTATACACATTGGAAAGAAAAATGATATCATGAACTTTGCAGGTAAATATGTAAAATTAGAATAATTAAACTGAGGGAGGCAACCAAGACTCAGAAAGACAAGCATCACATTTCATTTATATGTGATTCCTAACTGCAAATCCTCAGCTGCGAGTATATAACCTGGACTAACCACATAAACCATGAAAAGAAAAAGGATTCATGGATTGGGAAAGAGCTCTAGAGAGTGGGATAGAAGGATGTGATATATAGGAAGAAATGGACAAAATAGAGGGAGGCTTTCATTGGGGAGGAGAGAGGAAGAGAATTCAGAAGGAAATGGAGGAAAGAGATAAATAACACTATGAATGTTTAAAATATGCAGAGAGAGTCATATTAGTTGTGTTTAGCTAAAATTCAAAATAACATAAATGTGTAAATGATGTTATGCCACTTGGGATGATAATCCTGGTCCCAAGAGCCATCTATATACTATGCCATACAAAACAAAACAAAACAAACACAAATATCAGGCACAAAAAACTTCCTTTCAAGTTTTAGGTCAGGGAATGCCAAAAACAAACAATGTAAGCTATTACTGTTTAGTTTAAGTCCTTATTGTTGAATATACAGTGCACTTCAAACACAGGACTCAGAATGCAAGCTGGATTTGACCTGAAACTCTCTTCCTTGAGAACTAGCTTTCATAGTATGAGAAGGTGATATGTAAACCGTAGTTAATGCTCCTACATAAGTGTGATGCCTATGAACCACAACAATGATGAGCACAGCAAGCTATCCCAAAAGATGTGTTTTAATTACTTGTTCTATTGCTGTAAACAGACACTATGACCAAAGCAACTCCCATAAAAGAAGGCATTTAATTAGAGGCTTGCTTACAATTCCAGAGGCTTAGTCCATTATTGCCATAGTGGGAAATAGACAGGCACGACACTGGAAAAGTAACAGAGAGCTTTACATCCTGATAAACAGGCCAAGAGAAATGCTGAAACTAGTGTGAGCTTTTTTTTTTTTTTTTTCATTTAAGAAAAACCTTTATTAGAGTTAACGATTTTTTTTCTTTTTTTTTATTCGATATAATTTATTTACATTTCAAATGATTTTCCCTTTTCTAGCCCCCCCCACTCCCCGAAAGTCCCGTAAGCCCCCTTCTCTTCCCCTGTCCTCCCTCCCACCCCTTCCCAGTTCCCCGTTCTGGTTTTGCCGAATACTGTTTCACTGAGTCCTTCCAGAACCAGGGACCACTCCTGCTTTCTTCTTGTATCTCATTTGATGTGTGGATTATGTTTTGGGTATTCCAGTTTTCTAGGTTAATATCCACTTATTAGTGAGTGCATACCATGATTCACCTTTTGAGTCTGGGTTACCTCACTTAGTATGATGTTCTCTAGCTCCATCCATTTGTCTAAGAATTTCATGAATTCATTGTTTCTAATGGCTGAATAGTACTCCATTGTGTAGATATACCACATTTTTTGCATCCACTCTTCTGTTGAGGGATACCTGGGTTCTTTCCAATATCTGGCAATTATAAATAGGGCTGCTATGAACATAGTAGAGCATGTATCCTTATTACATGGTGGGGAATCCTCTGGGTATATGCCCAGGAGTGGTATAGCAGGATCTTCTGGAAGTGAGGTGCCCAGTTTTCAGAAGAACCGCCAGACTGATTACCAGAGTGGTTGTACCAATTTGCAACCCCACCAGCAGTGGAGGAGTGTTCCTCTTTCTCTGCACCCTCTCCAACACCTGCTGTCTCCTGAATTTTTAATCTTAGCCATTCTGACTGGAAAGCTCCCAGTGACACACCTCCTCCCAGGCTACAGGCCCTAAAGCTACCTACTGGAACCAATCATTCAAATACATGAGTCTACAGGGGCCATTCTCATTCAAACCACCACAAGGTGCAATAAGGACTAATAGGGTTTAAAGACTATTCATTAGAAGGGAATATGTCTGGCATTATTAACCTAACCTACTACTCATGGCTGGTGAGGCCATGGACCTAGAAGAGAACCTACTATTGCATGTTTCCTAAATTATAATTCCTATCTACATTCTAAATGTATACCTTTATACCTACAGAAAATTATAGCTCTCAGCCCTCACCAAAGAAGCAGAAAGAGACCATTACAGAAAGCCACAAAAGCTCAAAATTTAGAGAACTTACTATAGTGTCCCCTAGTTGATATATTCACAACAAAATCTCTACGTGTAAGGCTCAGGGAGCATTGCAGAAATGGGGACAGGAACTTTGTAAGAGACAGAAGACCAGGAAGTCTGCTGTATGATTTTTTTTTGTCTTTTAGATATGACATAGCAATATCCATAAAATCTCAATATGGCTGTCTAAAAAAGACCTGATAAATGACAACACCAATTCATGTATCAACATGGATGGGGAAAATAACATGGGGCTTAATCTCTAGATGACTTCTAAGTAAGAAAAAAATTAGTCTAACCCAGGAATAAGGCCCCTAATTGATTACCCAATACAAGTATATATATATAAGTCTTGTACAGATAAAACATATACATATAAGCAACACTAAACAGACTCAGTGCCAAGGACCAGCCTTGGCTTGGAAAAGGGACCCTGAGGAAAGGGGCACTTGAGAGCAGCAAAAGAACAACTCAAAGTCAATGATGGAGTACAAGCTGATAGCTCTGTAGTTTGCTTGAGATAACTCTCTAGATAGTTCTTGGCTCGGTAGTCTGTTCAAGATAGCTCTCTGCTCAAGACAGCTCTCTCAGAAAACCTCTTAGAAAAAATCTAAAAAAAAAAGCTCTGGAATACCCAAAACATAATCCACACATCAAATGAGGTACAAGAAGAAAGGAGGAGTGGCCCCTTGTTCTGGAAAGACTCAGTGAAGCAGTATTCAGCAAAACCAGAACGGGGAAGTGGGAAGGGGTAGGTGGGAGGACAGGGGAAGAGAAGGGGGCTTACGGGACTTTCGGGGAGTAGGGGGCTAGAAAAGGGGAAATCATTTTAAATGTAAATAAATTATATCAAATAAAAAAATTAAAAAAAAAAAGCTCTCTAGGTAGCTTAGCTTTCTCTTGCAGACCAAAGCCCAGTCTTTAATTTACATATCAATTCAATTGTTTACCTTAGGTTTTCTTTATGACCTTGGTCCTTTGACTCTTAGAAGAAAAAAAGAGTATATATATACATATATATATATATACATATGTATATATATATATATGTATATAATCAAATGAACTCAGAGATCTGCCTGCCTTTGCAAACACAAATAATAAACTTATCTGGGTGGGATCTTGCCTGGAGATCACCACTTCCTAAATCTCTTTACCTCCTTCATTAATATTTTTCTGACAAGCCGGCTTATTAGTTCAACTGCCTCTATTCTTTTGGTGAAGCTCCTCATATAATTCATAGCACATGTTTATATTTTGCATAGTTGAGAAATTCTTTTTTTCTTTTCTTTCTTTTTCTTTTTCTTTTTTTTCTTTTTCTTTTTTCTTTTTTTTTCTTTTTTCTTTTTTTTTTTTTTTTTTTTTTTTTTTTTTTTTTTTTTGGTTTTTTCAAGACAGGGTCTCTTTGTATAACCCTGGCTGTCCTGGAACTCACTATGTAGATCAGGCTGCCCTCGAACTCAGAAATCCACCTGCCTCTGCCTCCCAAGTGCTGGGATTAAAGGCATGTGCCACCACCACCTGGCTATTTATGTATTCTTGAACTCATGTTTTCAAAGGTCTTTCCCGCAGCCTTAAGTGTTGTCCTGAAGGTCACAGTGTTCACCATTTTGCTGAGAAATGTTAGACACACCATTACCTCCTAGACTTGTGTTGTTTCTAATCATCATAGAGTCATTAACCTTAGCAGGGAGAATATTTCCCAAAGGAAGAACATAAAGTAAAATATATACATTATTATACAAACAAGTCTTACACCTACATTTTACTGTATGTGTGTGTGTGTATAATTAAATAAAATGATATCATTAATTATATTTTAATTAAATAGAAAATGTTCTAATTTATTAATAAAATATTCTAATTTTATTTTATTCATTTTATATTTTATTATTAAGATAATTTTTGAATTTAAATATATTATGATCACATTCTTCCTTTCCCCCAAGTTCATCCAGATTCTTATCTACTCCCTGTCCTTTATTTCTTTCACAAAAAACAAAAACAAAAACAAAAAAACATCAGAACTCAATATAACAACAAAATGCCCAAAACCTAGAAAATAAAATACAACATTACTCAAGGGGGGGGGGAGGTCAAACTATAACCAAATAAAAGCATAACAAAACAACTATATGGGGTTCATTATTTGTTGGTTAACTACTCCTGAACATGAGATCTGCCCTGGAATGTTTGCTATGCCATGTCATTCCATTGGAGAAAGCCGATTTCTCCTCTTATAACAGGAAAAATGACAGTTCTGATGTTAACCTTTATACTACTGGTTAGTTTTCATTCATTCATTCACTTTTTAAAGATACAGTAAAATGAAATATAATATAATAAAACAAAAACTATCACATCAAAGTCAGATAAGACAGAAGAGCCAAGAGAAGGCCCAGGAGTCAGAGACCCACTTGTCACATGCTCAAAAATCCAAAAAAGAATCCATGGCCCATTCTTCTGGTTATTCCCAGGCCTACTCGCACTGGGAATAAATAGCTAGGACCCCAACTGAGGCCCCATAGGGCACACCCAGCAGCAGCAGAGAAGTGTGCCCTTTTCCCTGCATTCCATTTTCTAGCCCACAACTCTGCCTGAATTTTCCAGAATCATGCCAGGGACAACTAGATGGCTAAAGACCAGCTTAAGAGCACAATCAACAAGAGCCAGCGCAATATGACACCACCAGAGTGCAGCAATTCTACCACAGCAAGCCTGGATAGCCTAAGACAGCTTAAGCACAAGAAAATGAGCTTAAATCCAATAATATAAAGAAGATATAGGCCTTTAAAGAGGAAATGAATAAATCCTTTAAAGAAATACAGGAAAATAAATTGAAACAGGTGAAAGAAATTAACAAAAGTGTTCAAGACCTGAAAATGGAAATAAAACCAATAAAGAAAACACAAACATAGGGAATCCTGGAGAAGGAAAACATAGAGAAGAGAACAGAAACAATAGATGCAAGCATCACCAACAGAGATGGAAAGGAGAATCTCAGGCTTAGGAGATATGTTAGAAGAAATTGATACATCAGTCAAATAAAATATTACATATAAAAAATTCCTGACACAAAACATCCAGGAAATCTGGGATACCATGAAAAAACCTAGCCAAAGAAAAATAGGAATAAAAGGAGAAGATTATGAGATATAGGGCCCAGAAAATATTTTTAGCAAAATCATAGAAGAAAATTTCCCCAACCTAAGAGATACCTATAAACATGCAAGAAGCTTACAGAACACCAAAAAGTTTTGACCAGAAAAGAAAATCCTCCTCCCACATAATAATCAAAATACTAAATGTACAGAATAAAGAAACAATGATTGAAGACCCAGAAATAAACCCACACCCCTATTATCACCTAATATTTGATAAAGAATCCAAAACCATCCAGTGGGGAAAAAAGACAGCATATGGTACTAGTTCAAGTGGAGATTGGCATGCAGAAAAATACAAATTGACCCATTTTTGTCTCCTTGTATAAAGCTCAAGTCCAAGTGGATCAAGAAACATCACACAAAACCAGAGACACTGAATTTAATAGAAGGGAAAGTGGGAAAGACCCTCAAACACATCGGTACAGGGGAAATTTTTCTGAACAGAACACCAGTGACTCAGGCTCTAAGATCAACTATAGACAAATGGGATCTTATAAAATTGTAAAGCTTCTGTAAGGCAAAGAACCAATGTGTTCAAGGGTCATTCCCTCTTGGGAAAAGATCTTCACCAACACTACATCTGATAGAAGGTTAATATCTAATATATACAAAGAACTTAATTCTCACCTGAAGAACTTCGGATGGCGGAGAAGCATCTTTAAAAATGCTCAACTTCATTAGTCATTAGGGAAATGCAAATCAAAACAACCCTGAGATTTCATCTTACACCAGTCAGAATGGCTAAGATTAAAAACTCAGGAGACAGCAGGTGTTAGAGAGGGTGTGGAGAAAGAGGAACACTCCTCCACTGCTGATGGGGTTGCAAGTTGGTACAACCACTCTGGAAATCAGTCTGGTGGTTCCTCCAAAAACTGGGCACCTCACTTCCAGAAGATCCTGCTATACCACTCCTGGGCATATACCCAGAGGATTCCCCAGCATGTAATAAGGATACATGCTCTACTATGTTCATAGCAGCCCTATTTATAATTGCCAGATGCTGGAAAGAACCCAGGTATCCCTCAACAGAAGAGTGGATGCAAAAAATGTGGTATATCTACACAATGGAGTACTATTCAGCCATTAGAAACAATGAATTCATGAAATTCTTAGACAAATGGATGGAGCTAGAGAACATCATACTAAGTGAGGTAACCCAGACTCAAAAGGTGAATCATGGTATGCACTCACTAATAAGTGGATATTAACCTAGAAAACTGGAATACCCAAACATAATCCACACATCAAATGAGGTACAAGAAGAAAGGAGGAGTGGCCCCTTGTTCTGGAAGGACTCAGTGAAGAAGTACAGGGCAAAACCAGAACGGGGAAGTGGGAAGGGGTGGGTGGGAGGACAGGGGAAGAGAAGGGGGCTTACGGGACTTTCGGGGAGTGGGGGGCTAGAAAAGGGGAAATCATTTGAAATGTAAATAAATTATACCGAATAAAAAAATTTAAAAAAAAACAAAGAATTTAAGAAGTTAGACTCCAGAGAGCCAAATAACCCTATTAAAAATGG
>NW_026263356.1:0-18557 GCF_947179515.1 Apodemus sylvaticus
GATCGGTCCATTGAGGAAAGTGCAGTGTTGAAGTCACCCACAATTATTGTGTTAGGTGCAATGTGTGCTTTGAGTTTTAATAAAGTTTCTTTTATGAAAGAGGGTGCCCTTGCATTTGGAGCATAGATGTTCAGGATTGAGAGTTCTTCTTGTTGTATTTTTCCTTTGACCAGCAAGAAGTGTCCCTCAGAGTCTCTTTTGATGACTTTGGGTTGAAAGTCAATTTTATCTGATATTAAAATGGCTACTCCAGCTTGTTTCCTGAGACCATTTGCTTGTAAAATTGTCTTCCAGCCTTTTACTCTAAGGTAGTGTTTGTCTTTGACCCTGAGGTGTGTTTCCTGTATGCAGCAAAATGTAGGGTCCTGTTTACGTATCCAGTCAGTTAGTCTGTGTCTTTTTATTGGGGCATTGAGTCCATTGATGTTAAGAGATATTAAGGAATAGTGATTGTTACTTCCTATCATTTTTGACGTTATTTTTTAAATTTGATTGCTTAACTTCTTTTGGGTTTGATGAAAGGTTACTATCTTGCTTTTTTCAGGGTGAAGTTTCCCTCCTTGTATTGGTGTTGTCCTCCTATTATCCTTTTTAGGGCTGGGTTTGTGGATAGATATTGGGTGAACTTGGTTTTGTCGTGAAATATCTTAGTTTCTCCATCTATGGTGATTGAGAGTTTTGCTGGATATAGTAGTTTTGGTTGGCATTTGTGTTCTCTTAGAGTCTGCATGAGATCTGCCCAGGACCTTCTAGCCTTCATAGTCTCAGGTGAAAAGTCTGCTGTGATTCTGATAGGTCTTCCTTTATATGTTACTTGGCCTTTT
Organism: Apodemus sylvaticus; assembly: GCF_947179515.1. Taxonomy (NCBI): domain Eukaryota; kingdom Metazoa; phylum Chordata; class Mammalia; order Rodentia; family Muridae; genus Apodemus; species Apodemus sylvaticus. The sequence goes on from NW_026263356.1 coordinate 825, forward strand.
TCTCTTACTGCCTTTAATATTCTTTCTTTGTTTAGAACATTTGGTGTTTTGATTATTATGTGACGGGAAGTATTTCTGTTCTGGTCCAGTCTGTTTGGAGTTCTGTAGGCTTCTTGTATATTCATGGGCATCTCTCTCTTTAGGTTAGGGAAGTTTTCTTCCATAATTTTATTGAAGATATTTGCTGGCCCTTTAAGTTGTAAATCTTCACTCTCATCTATGCCTATAATCCTTAGGTTTGGTCTTCTCATTGTGTCCTGGATTTCCTGGATATTTTGGGTTACAAGCTTTTTGCATTTTGCATTTTCTTTAACTGTTGAGTCCATGGTTTCTATGGAATCTTCAGCATCTGAGATTCTTTCTTCTATTTCTTGTATTCTGTTGTTGATATTTGCATCTCTGTCCCCTGATTTCTTCCCAAGGCTTTCTATCTCCAAAGTTGTCTCCTTTTGAGTTTTCTTAGTTGTTTCTACTTCTGATTTTAGATCCTGGATGGTTTTGCTTAGCTCCTTCACTTGCTTGTTTGTGCTTTCCTGTAATTCTTTAAGAGATTTTTGTGTTTTTTCTTTCATGACCTCAGCCTGTTGACCAAAGTTCTCCTGTATTTCTTTAAGAGATTTTTGTGTTTCGTCTTTCATGACCTCAGCCTGTTGACCAAAGTTCTCCTGTATTTCTTTAAGTGTTTTTTGCATTTCCTCCTTGTTGGCTTTTGTATTCTCCTGGATTTCTTTCAATGATTTTTGTGTTTCCCTTGCAAGGGCTTCTAACTTTTGATCCATTTTCTCCTGAATGTCCTTCATGTGTTCCTGTACCAGCATCATGACCAGTGATTTTAAATCCAAATCTTGTTTTACTGGTGTGATGGGGTATCCAGGACTTGCTGGTAGAGGAGAATTTGGTTCAGATGTTGCCATATTGCCTTGATTTCTGTTAGTGACGTTCCTGCGTTTGCCTTTTGCCATCTAGCTCTCACTGGTGTTACTTGGTCTTGTCAGTGCTGGACTCACCAGTGCAAGCTGCCCCTTCCCCGTTGGCCTCTGGTGCACACTTACACTCTGCACTGCCTATAGACAGGGTGCTGTTGTCCAGGCTGTTCTGATCCCGAAGCAGGCACCTGAAGGCTCCCGCTGGGGCCCGCAGGATTTATTGGAGCACACCGACTTCTCCCAGCTGGCCGCCCGGAAGCCCCCACTAGCCTCTTGAGGGACCTGGAGATGTGGCGGCCACCCAGGCTGATCTGAAGCGGAGAGAGTTGAGCTGGGGGCTTCTGCCTGAGGCCTTGCCCCAGATTGTGTCTGTGGACCAGGTGGAACCCGTGTGCACCCCCAGGGAGCTCCGAAGGTGAATGTTGCTGTGACCTCCCCTGTGCTCCGCTCACTCCGCTGGGCAGCCGATTTCCCCAACCGGGCTGGCGCACACTAGGTTAGCCTTGTCGCCTGGGCCCTGAGTCCAGGCAAACGCCTGGGAGGCCAAGGTCCAAGCAAAGTTCCCCTAGGGCTATGTCTGTTATTTGGGTCCGCCAGGTGACCCGGATGGCGGGCGTGCGCGTCCGCGCTCCGCGAAAGCACCGGGAGAGTCTGTTGTGCTAATAACCTCCTGGGCTGGTTGACACACAGATGGCCCACCAAGCCGCCCAGTTCTTGGGGTCAGTCCTGTGCCTTTTGGGGCCTAGACCCCCGTTTTGTTAGCCTCCGGCTACGCTTGTTAGCAGTCTCTGCCCTCCCGAGCACTCTGGCTCCTGTAGGCAAAATGGCGGCGCGTGCACCGGCCGGGGCAAAAAAAAAAACTCCTGGCTGGGTTGGTGCCCCGATGGCCACTCGAACAGCCCAGGGCCTGGGTGCAGGCCGACGCCCGTCTGGCTCAGACCCCTGCGGTGTTGGGCCTAGGATTATGTTTGTGTACCTCTGTCTGACCGATCTCTGGAGCCCGGGATCAAGATGGCGGTGAGTCTCTCCTGACTGGCGGGCAGCCGAGTTCTGAAGTGGCTTCCGTGCAGCGAAAGGCTCCGCAGAACCGCAGTTGCTTGCCGCCCGGCTGGTCAGCGAAGGTCAGTGGTCGTGGGCGCAGGGCCTAACTGGACCCTGTGTCGCCTTGGTTCCACTGCTGATGGCCCTTCAGCTGGAGCAGCCACTGCTACCGCCGCCGCTGCCGCCGCCGCCGCCACCAATCTCCTTTGGTTCTCTTTAGATGCTACATGTTAAGACGTACACGCCACAACAATTCTTTTCGAGATACAACGTGTAGTTTTGGAGATACAAGCTAATTTTGTACGATGCGTTATTTCTTCTCGTAAAGAGTTTCCAATGCGTACGTATATGTCTTTACTCTGCAAAACTGTATTTCCTTATGAAGTGGTATTCTTACATATCCTTTCGAGAGAAAACTGTCCTGTGCCTTCTCTTTTGAGGCTACACACTTAGACATACACGCAACATGAAAGCTTTTCGACTTACAACGTGTTGTTTAGGAAAAACAAGATAATTTCGCACGATGCGGGATTTCCTTAAAACGTGATTTTCTGAAAAATTTTGACGAAAGAAAATTCTCCTTTTGGTTCTCTTTAGATGCTACATGTTAAGACGTACACGCCACAACAATTCTTTTCGAGATACAACGTGTAGTTTTGGAGATACAAGCTAATTTTGTACTATGCGTTATTTCTTCTCGTAAAGAGTTTCCAATGCGTACGTATATGTCTTTACTCTGCAAAACTGTATTTCCTTATGAAGTGGTATTCTTACATATCCTTTCGAGAGAAAACTGTCCTGTGCCTTCTCTTTTGAGGCTACACACTTAGACATACACGCAACATGAAAGCTTTTCGACTTACAACGTGTTGTTTAGGAAAAACAAGATAATTTCGCACGATGCGGGATTTCCTTAAAACGTGATTTTCTGAAAAATTTTGACGAAAGAAAATTCTCCTTTTGGTTCTCTTTAGATGCTACATGTTAAGACGTACACGCCACAACAATTCTTTTCGAGATACAACGTGTAGTTTTGGAGATACAAGCTAATTTTGTACGATGCGTTATTTCTTCTCGTAAAGAGTTTCCAATGCGTACGTATATGTCTTTACTCTGCAAAACTGTATTTCCTTATGAAGTGGTATTCTTACATATCCTTTCGAGAGAAAACTGTCCTGTGCCTTCTCTTTTGAGGCTACACACTTAGACATACACGCAACATGAAAGCTTTTCGACTTACAACGTGTTGTTTAGGAAAAACAAGATAATTTCGCACGATGCGGGATTTCCTTAAAACGTGATTTTCTGAAAAATTTTGACGAAAGAAAATTCTCCTTTTGGTTCTCTTTAGATGCTACATGTTAAGACGTACACGCCACAACAATTCTTTTCGAGATACAACGTGTAGTTTTGGAAATACAAGCTAATTTTGTACGATGCGTTATTTCTTCTCGTAAAGAGTTTCCAATGCGTACGTATATGTCTTTACTCTGCAAAACTGTATTTCCTTATGAAGTGGTATTCTTACATATCCTTTCGAGAGAAAACTGTCCTGTGCCTTCTCTTTTGAGGCTACACACTTAGACATACACGCAACATGAAAGCTTTTCGACTTACAACGTGTTGTTTAGGAAAAACAAGATAATTTCGCACGATGCGGGATTTCCTTAAAACGTGATTTTCTGAAAAATTTTGACGAAAGAAAATTCTCCTTTTGGTTCTCTTTAGATGCTACATGTTAAGACGTACACGCCACAACAATTCTTTTCGAGATACAACGTGTAGTTTTGGAGATACAAGCTAATTTTGTACGATGCGTTATTTCTTCTCGTAAAGAGTTTCCAATGCGTACGTATATGTCTTTACTCTGCAAAACTGTATTTCCTTATGAAGTGGTATTCTTACATATCCTTTCGAGAGAAAACTGTCCTGTGCCTTCTCTTTTGAGGCTACACACTTAGACATACACGCAACATGAAAGCTTTTCGACTTACAACGTGTTGTTTAGGAAAAACAAGATAATTTCGCACGATGCGGGATTTCCTTAAAACGTGATTTTCTGAAAAATTTTGACGAAAGAAAATTCTCCTTTTGGTTCTCTTTAGATGCTACATGTTAAGACGTACACGCCACAACAATTCTTTTCGAGATACAACGTGTAGTTTTGGAGATACAAGCTAATTTTGTACTATGCGTTATTTCTTCTCGTAAAGAGTTTCCAATGCGTACGTATATGTCTTTACTCTGCAAAACTGTATTTCCTTATGAAGTGGTATTCTTACATATCCTTTCGAGAGAAAACTGTCCTGTGCCTTCTCTTTTGAGGCTACACACTTAGACATACACGCAACATGAAAGCTTTTCGACTTACAACGTGTTGTTTAGGAAAAACAAGATAATTTCGCACGATGCGGGATTTCCTTAAAACGTGATTTTCTGAAAAATTTTGACGAAAGAAAATTCTCCTTTTGGTTCTCTTTAGATGCTACATGTTAAGACGTACACGCCACAACAATTCTTTTCGAGATACAACGTGTAGTTTTGGAGATACAAGCTAATTTTGTACTATGCGTTATTTCTTCTCGTAAAGAGTTTCCAATGCGTACGTATATGTCTTTACTCTGCAAAACTGTATTTCCTTATGAAGTGGTATTCTTACATATCCTTTCGAGAGAAAACTGTCCTGTGCCTTCTCTTTTGAGGCTACACACTTAGACATACACGCAACATGAAAGCTTTTCGACTTACAACGTGTTGTTTAGGAAAAACAAGATAATTTCGCACGATGCGGGATTTCCTTAAAACGTGATTTTCTGAAAAATTTTGACGAAAGAAAATTCTCCTTTTGGTTCTCTTTAGATGCTACATGTTAAGACGTACACGCCACAACAATTCTTTTCGAGATACAACGTGTAGTTTTGGAGATACAAGCTAATTTTGTACGATGCGTTATTTCTTCTCGTAAAGAGTTTCCAATGCGTACGTATATGTCTTTACTCTGCAAAACTGTATTTCCTTATGAAGTGGTATTCTTACATATCCTTTCGAGAGAAAACTGTCCTGTGCCTTCTCTTTTGAGGCTACACACTTAGACATACACGCAACATGAAAGCTTTTCGACTTACAACGTGTTGTTTAGGAAAAACAAGATAATTTCGCACGATGCGGGATTTCCTTAAAACGTGATTTTCTGAAAAATTTTGACGAAAGAAAATTCTCCTTTTGGTTCTCTTTAGATGCTACATGTTAAGACGTACACGCCACAACAATTTTTTCGAGATACAACGTGTAGTTTTGGAGATACAAGCTAATTTTGTACGATGCGTTATTTCTTCTCGTAAAGAGTTTCCAATGCGTACGTATATGTCTTTACTCTGCAAAACTGTATTTCCTTATGAAGTGGTATTCTTACATATCCTTTCGAGAGAAAACTGTCCTGTGCCTTCTCTTTTGAGGCTACACACTTAGACATACACGCAACATGAAAGCTTTTCGACTTACAACGTGTTGTTTAGGAAAAACAAGATAATTTCGCACGATGCGGGATTTCCTTAAAACGTGATTTTCTGAAAAATTTTGACGAAAGAAAATTCTCCTTTTGGTTCTCTTTAGATGCTACATGTTAAGACGTACACGCCACAACAATTCTTTTCGAGATACAACGTGTAGTTTTGGAGATACAAGCTAATTTTGTACTATGCGTTATTTCTTCTCGTAAAGAGTTTCCAATGCGTACGTATATGTCTTTACTCTGCAAAACTGTATTTCCTTATGAAGTGGTATTCTTACATATCCTTTCGAGAGAAAACTGTCCTGTGCCTTCTCTTTTGAGGCTACACACTTAGACATACACGCAACATGAAAGCTTTTCGACTTACAACGTGTTGTTTAGGAAAAACAAGATAATTTCGCACGATGCGGGATTTCCTTAAAACGTGATTTTCTGAAAAATTTTGACGAAAGAAAATTCTCCTTTTGGTTCTCTTTAGATGCTACATGTTAAGACGTACACGCCACAACAATTCTTTTCGAGATACAACGTGTAGTTTTGGAGATACAAGCTAATTTTGTACGATGCGTTATTTCTTCTCGTAAAGAGTTTCCAATGCGTACGTATATGTCTTTACTCTGCAAAACTGTATTTCCTTATGAAGTGGTATTCTTACATATCCTTTCGAGAGAAAACTGTCCTGTGCCTTCTCTTTTGAGGCTACACACTTAGACATACACGCAACATGAAAGCTTTTCGACTTACAACGTGTTGTTTAGGAAAAACAAGATAATTTCGCACGATGCGGGATTTCCTTAAAACGTGATTTTCTGAAAAATTTTGACGAAAGAAAATTCTCCTTTTGGTTCTCTTTAGATGCTACATGTTAAGACGTACACGCCACAACAATTCTTTTCGAGATACAACGTGTAGTTTTGGAGATACAAGCTAATTTTGTACTATGCGTTATTTCTTCTCGTAAAGAGTTTCCAATGCGTACGTATATGTCTTTACTCTGCAAAACTGTATTTCCTTATGAAGTGGTATTCTTACATATCCTTTCGAGAGAAAACTGTCCTGTGCCTTCTCTTTTGAGGCTACACACTTAGACATACACGCAACATGAAAGCTTTTCGACTTACAACGTGTTGTTTAGGAAAAACAAGATAATTTCGCACGATGCGGGATTTCCTTAAAACGTGATTTTCTGAAAATTTTGACGAAAGAAAATTCTCCTTTTGGTTCTCTTTAGATGCTACATGTTAAGACGTACACGCCACAACAATTCTTTTCGAGATACAACGTGTAGTTTTGGAGATACAAGCTAATTTTGTACAATGCCTTATTTCTTCTCGTAAAGAGTTTCCAATGCGTACGTATATGTCTTTACTCTGCAAAACTGTATTTCCTTATGAAGTGGTATTCTTTCATATCCTTTCGAGAGAAAACTGTCCTGTGCCTTCTCTTTTGAGGCTACACACTTAGACATACACGCAACATGAAAGCTTTTCGACTTACAACGTGTTGTTTAGGAAAAACAAGATAATTTCGCACGATGCGGGATTTCCTTAAAACGTGATTTTCTGAAAAATTTTGACGAAAGAAAATTCTCCTTTTGGTTCTCTTTAGATGCTACATGTTAAGACGTACACGCCACAACAATTCTTTTCGAGATACAACGTGTAGTTTTGGAGATACAAGCTAATTTTGTACGATGCGTTATTTCTTCTCGTAAAGAGTTTCCAATGCGTACGTATATGTCTTTACTCTGCAAAACTGTATTTCCTTATGAAGTGGTATTCTTACATATCCTTTCGAGAGAAAACTGTCCTGTGCCTTCTCTTTTGAGGCTACACACTTAGACATACACGCAACATGAAAGCTTTTCGACTTACAACATGTTGTTTAGGAAAAACAAGATAATTTCGCACGATGCGGGATTTCCTTAAAACGTGATTTTCTGAAAAATTTTGACGAAAGAAAATTCTCCTTTTGGTTCTCTTTAGATGCTACATGTTAAGACGTACACGCCACAACAATTCTTTTCGAGATACAACGTGTAGTTTTGGAGATACAAGCTAATTTTGTACTATGCGTTATTTCTTCTCGTAAAGAGTTTCCAATGCGTACGTATATGTCTTTACTCTGCAAAACTGTATTTCCTTATGAAGTGGTATTCTTACATATCCTTTCGAGAGAAAACTGTCCTGTGCCTTCTCTTTTGAGGCTACACACTTAGACATACAGTCAACATGAAAGCTTTTCGACTTACAACGTGTTGTTTAGGGAAAACAAGATAATTTCGCACGATGCGGGATTTCCTTAAAACGTGATTTTCTGAAAAATTTTGACGAAAGAAAATTCTCCTTTTGGTTCTCTTTAGATGCTACATGTTAAGACGTACACGCCACAACAATTCTTTTCGAGATACAACGTGTAGTTTTGGAGATACAAGCTAATTTTGTACGATGCGTTATTTCTTCTCGTAAAGAGTTTCCAATGCGTACGTATATGTCTTTACTCTGCAAAACTGTATTTCCTTATGAAGTGGTATTCTTACATATCCTTTCGAGAGAAAACTGTCCTGTGCCTTCTCTTTTGAGGCTACACACTTAGACATACACGCAACATGAAAGCTTTTCGACTTACAACGTGTTGTTTAGGAAAAACAAGATAATTTCGCACGATGCGGGATTTCCTTAAAACGTGATTTTCTGAAAAATTTTGACGAAAGAAAATTCTCCTTTTGGTTCTCTTTAGATGCTACATGTTAAGACGTACACGCCACAACAATTCTTTTCGAGATACAACGTGTAGTTTTGGAGATACAAGCTAATTTTGTACGATGCGTTATTTCTTCTCGTAAAGAGTTTCCAATGCGTACGTATATGTCTTTATTCTGCAAAACTGTATTTCCTTATGAAGTGGTATTCTTACATATCCTTTCGAGAGAAAACTGTCCTGTGCCTTCTCTTTTGAGGCTACACACTTAGACATACACGCAACATGAAAGCTTTTCGACTTACAACGTGTTGTTTAGGAAAAACAAGATAATTTCGCACGATGCGGGATTTCCTTAAAACGTGATTTTCTGAAAAATTTTGACGAAAGAATATTCTCCTTTTGGTTCTCTTTAGATGCTACATGTTAAGACGTACACGCCACAACAATTCTTTTCGAGATACAACGTGTAGTTTTGGAGATACAAGCTAATTTTGTACGATGCGTTATTTCTTCTCGTAAAGAGTTTCCAATGCGTACTTATATGTCTTTACTCTGCAAAACTGTATTTCCTTATGAAGTGGTATTCTTACATATCCTTTCGAGAGAAAACTGTCCTGTGCCTTCTCTTTTGAGGCTACACACTTAGACATACACGCAACATGAAAGCTTTTCGACTTACAACGTGTTGTTTAGGAAAAACAAGATAATTTCGCACGATGCGGGATTTCCTTAAAACGTGATTTTCTGAAAAATTTTGACGAAAGAAAATTCTCCTTTTGGTTCTCTTTAGATGCTACATGTTAAGACGTACACGCCACAACAATTCTTTTCGAGATACAACGTGTAGTTTTGGAGATACAAGCTAATTTTGTACTATGCGTTATTTCTTCTCGTAAAGAGTTTCCAATGCGTACGTATATGTCTTTACTCTGCAAAACTGTATTTCCTTATGAAGTGGTATTCTTACATATCCTTTCGAGAGAAAACTGTCCTGTGCCTTCTCTTTTGAGGCTACACAGTTAGACATACACGCAACATGAAAGCTTTTCGACTTACAACGTGTTGTTTAGGAAAAACAAGATAATTTCGCACGATGCGGGATTTCCTTAAAACGTGATTTTCTGAAAAATTTTGAAGAAAGAAAATTCTCCTTTTGGTTCTCTTTAGATGCAACATGTTAAGACGTACACGCCACAACAATTCTTTTCGAGATACAACGTGTAGTTTTGGAGATACAAGCTAATTTTGTACGATGCGTTATTTCTTCTCGTAAAGAGTTTCCAATGCGTACGTATATGTCTTTACTCTGCAAAACTGTATTTCCTTATGAAGTGGTATTCTTACATATCCTTTCGAGAGAAAACTGTCCTGTGCCTTCTCTTTTGAGGCTACACACTTAGACATACACGCAACATGAAAGCTTTTCGACTTACAACGTGTTGTTTAGGAAAAACAAGATAATTTCGCACGATGCGGGATTTCCTTAAAACGTGATTTTCTGAAAAATTTTGACGAAAGAAAATTCTCCTTTTGGTTCTCTTTAGATGCTACATGTTAAGACGTACACGCCACAACAATTCTTTTCGAGATACAACGTGTAGTTTTGGAGATACAAGCTAATTTTGTACTATGCGTTATTTCTTCTCGTAAAGAGTTTCCAATGCGTACGTATATGTCTTTACTCTGCAAAACTGTATTTCCTTATGAAGTGGTATTCTTACATATCCTTTCGAGAGAAAACTGTCCTGTGCCTTCTCTTTTGAGGCTACACACTTAGACATACACGCAACATGAAAGCTTTTCGACTTACAACGTGTTGTTTAGGAAAAACAAGATAATTTCGCACGATGCGGGATTTCCTTAAAACGTGATTTTCTGAAAAATTTTGACGAAAGAAAATTCTCCTTTTGGTTCTCTTTAGATGCTACATGTTAAGACGTACACGCCACAACAATTCTTTTCGAGATACAACGTGTAGTTTTGGAGATACAAGCTAATTTTGTACGATGCGTTATTTCTTCTCGTAAAGAGTTTCCAATGCGTACGTATATGTCTTTACTCTGCAAAACTGTATTTCCTTATGAAGTGGTATTCTTACATATCCTTTCGAGAGAAAACTGTCCTGTGCCTTCTCTTTTGAGGCTACACACTTAGACATACACGCAACATGAAAGCTTTTCGACTTACAACGTGTTGTTTAGGAAAAACAAGATAATTTCGCACGATGCGGGATTTCCTTAAAACGTGATTTTCTGAAAAATTTTGACGAAAGAAAATTCTCCTTTTGGTTCTCTTTAGATGCTACATGTTAAGACGTACACGCCACAACAATTCTTTTCGAGATACAACGTGTAGTTTTGGAGATACAAGCTAATTTTGTACTATGCGTTATTTCTTCTCGTAAAGAGTTTCCAATGCGTACGTATATGTCTTTACTCTGCAAAACTGTATTTCCTTATGAAGTGGTATTCTTACATATCCTTTCGAGAGAAAACTGTCCTGTGCCTTCTCTTTTGAGGCTACACACTTAGACATACACGCAACATGAAAGCTTTTCGACTTACAACGTGTTGTTTAGGAAAAACAAGATAATTTCGCACGATGCGGGATTTCCTTAAAACGTGATTTTCTGAAAATTTTGACGAAAGAAAATTCTCCTTTTGGTTCTCTTTAGATGCTACATGTTAAGACGTACACGCCACAACAATTCTTTTCGAGATACAACGTGTAGTTTTGGAGATACAAGCTAATTTTGTACAATGCCTTATTTCTTCTCGTAAAGAGTTTCCAATGCGTACGTATATGTCTTTACTCTGCAAAACTGTATTTCCTTATGAAGTGGTATTCTTTCATATCCTTTCGAGAGAAAACTGTCCTGTGCCTTCTCTTTTGAGGCTACACACTTAGACATACACGCAACATGAAAGCTTTTCGACTTACAACGTGTTGTTTAGGAAAAACAAGATAATTTCGCACGATGCGGGATTTCCTTAAAACGTGATTTTCTGAAAAATTTTGACGAAAGAAAATTCTCCTTTTGGTTCTCTTTAGATGCTACATGTTAAGACGTACACGCCACAACAATTCTTTTCGAGATACAACGTGTAGTTTTGGAGATACAAGCTAATTTTGTACGATGCGTTATTTCTTCTCGTAAAGAGTTTCCAATGCGTACGTATATGTCTTTACTCTGCAAAACTGTATTTCCTTATGAAGTGGTATTCTTACATATCCTTTCGAGAGAAAACTGTCCTGTGCCTTCTCTTTTGAGGCTACACACTTAGACATACACGCAACATGAAAGCTTTTCGACTTACAACATGTTGTTTAGGAAAAACAAGATAATTTCGCACGATGCGGGATTTCCTTAAAACGTGATTTTCTGAAAAATTTTGACGAAAGAAAATTCTCCTTTTGGTTCTCTTTAGATGCTACATGTTAAGACGTACACGCCACAACAATTCTTTTCGAGATACAACGTGTAGTTTTGGAGATACAAGCTAATTTTGTACTATGCGTTATTTCTTCTCGTAAAGAGTTTCCAATGCGTACGTATATGTCTTTACTCTGCAAAACTGTATTTCCTTATGAAGTGGTATTCTTACATATCCTTTCGAGAGAAAACTGTCCTGTGCCTTCTCTTTTGAGGCTACACACTTAGACATACACGCAACATGAAAGCTTTTCGACTTACAACGTGTTGTTTAGGGAAAACAAGATAATTTCGCACGATGCGGGATTTCCTTAAAACGTGATTTTCTGAAAAATTTTGACGAAAGAAAATTCTCCTTTTGGTTCTCTTTAGATGCTACATGTTAAGACGTACACGCCACAACAATTCTTTTCGAGATACAACGTGTAGTTTTGGAGATACAAGCTAATTTTGTACGATGCGTTATTTCTTCTCGTAAAGAGTTTCCAATGCGTACGTATATGTCTTTACTCTGCAAAACTGTATTTCCTTATGAAGTGGTATTCTTACATATCCTTTCGAGAGAAAACTGTCCTGTGCCTTCTCTTTTGAGGCTACACACTTAGACATACACGCAACATGAAAGCTTTTCGACTTACAACGTGTTGTTTAGGAAAAACAAGATAATTTCGCACGATGCGGGATTTCCTTAAAACGTGATTTTCTGAAAAATTTTGACGAAAGAAAATTCTCCTTTTGGTTCTCTTTAGATGCTACATGTTAAGACGTACACGCCACAACAATTCTTTTCGAGATACAACGTGTAGTTTTGGAGATACAAGCTAATTTTGTACGATGCGTTATTTCTTCTCGTAAAGAGTTTCCAATGCGTACGTATATGTCTTTATTCTGCAAAACTGTATTTCCTTATGAAGTGGTATTCTTACATATCCTTTCGAGAGAAAACTGTCCTGTGCCTTCTCTTTTGAGGCTACACACTTAGACATACACGCAACATGAAAGCTTTTCGACTTACAACGTGTTGTTTAGGAAAAACAAGATAATTTCGCACGATGCGGGATTTCCTTAAAACGTGATTTTCTGAAAAATTTTGACGAAAGAATATTCTCCTTTTGGTTCTCTTTAGATGCTACATGTTAAGACGTACACGCCACAACAATTCTTTTCGAGATACAACGTGTAGTTTTGGAGATACAAGCTAATTTTGTACGATGCGTTATTTCTTCTCGTAAAGAGTTTCCAATGCGTACTTATATGTCTTTACTCTGCAAAACTGTATTTCCTTATGAAGTGGTATTCTTACATATCCTTTCGAGAGAAAACTGTCCTGTGCCTTCTCTTTTGAGGCTACACACTTAGACATACACGCAACATGAAAGCTTTTCGACTTACAACGTGTTGTTTAGGAAAAACAAGATAATTTCGCACGATGCGGGATTTCCTTAAAACGTGATTTTCTGAAAAATTTTGACGAAAGAAAATTCTCCTTTTGGTTCTCTTTAGATGCTACATGTTAAGACGTACACGCCACAACAATTCTTTTCGAGATACAACGTGTAGTTTTGGAGATACAAGCTAATTTTGAACTATGCGTTATTTCTTCTCGTAAAGAGTTTCCAATGCGTACGTATATGTCTTTACTCTGCAAAACTGTATTTCCTTATGAAGTGGTATTCTTACATATCCTTTCGAGAGAAAACTGTCCTGTGCCTTCTCTTTTGAGGCTACACAGTTAGACATACACGCAACATGAAAGCTTTTCGACTTACAACGTGTTGTTTAGGAAAAACAAGATAATTTCGCACGATGCGGGATTTCCTTAAAACGTGATTTTCTGAAAAATTTTGAAGAAAGAAAAATTCTCCTTTTGGTTCTCTTTAGATGCAACATGTTAAGACGTACACGCCACAACAATTCTTTTCGAGATACAACGTGTAGTTTTGGAGATACAAGCTAATTTTGTACGATGCGTTATTTCTTCTCGTAAAGAGTTTCCAATGCGTACGTATATGTCTTTACTCTGCAAAACTGTATTTCCTTATGAAGTGGTATTCTTACATATCCTTTGGAGAGAAAACTGTCCTGTGCCTTCTCTTTTGAGGCTACACACTTAGACATACACGCAACATGAAAGCTTTTCGACTTACAAGTGTTGTTTAGGAAAAACAAGATAATTTCGCACGATGCGGGATTTCCTTAAAACGTGATTTTCTGAAAAATTTTGACGAAAGAAAATTCTCCTTTTGGTTCTCTTTAGATGCTACATGTTAAGACGTACACGCCACAACAATTCTTTTCGAGATACAACGTGTAGTTTTGGAGATACAAGCTAATTTTGTACGATGCGTTATTTCTTCTCGTAATGAGTTTCCAATGCGTACGTATATGTCTTTACTCTGCAAAACTGTATTTCCTTATGAAGCGGTATTCTTACATATCCTTTCGAGAGGAAAACAGTCCTGTGCCTTCTCTTTTGAGGCTACACACTTAGACATACACGCAACATGAAAGCTTTCGACTTACACGTGTTGTTTAGGAAAAACAAGATAATTTCGCACGATGCGGGATTTCCTTAAAACGTGATTTTCTGAAAAATTTGACGAAAGAAAATTCTCCTTTTGGTTCTCTTTAGATGCTACATGTTAAGACGTACACGCCACAACAATTCTTTTCGAGATACAACGTGTAGTTTTGGAGATACAAGCTAATTTTGTACTATGCGTTATTTCTTCTCGTAAAGAGTTTCCAATGCGTACGTATATGTCTTTACTCTGCAAAACTGTATTTCCTTATGAAGTGGTATTCTTTCATATCCTTTCGAGAGAAAACTGTCCTGTGCCTTCTCTTTTGAGGCTACACACTTAGACATACACGCAACATGAAAGCTTTTCGACTTACAACGTGTTGTTTAGGAAAAACAAGATAATTTCGCACGATGCGGGATTTCCTTAAAACGTGATTTTCTGAAAAATTTTGACGAAAGAAAATTCTCCTTTTGGTTCTCTTTAGATGCTACATGTTAAGACGTACACGCCACAACAATTCTTTTCGAGATACAACGTGTAGTTTTGAGATACAAGCTAATTTTGTACTATGCGTTATTTCTTCTCGTAAAGAGTTTCCAATGCGTACGTATATGTCTTTACTCTGCAAAACTGTATTTCCTTATGAAGTGGTATTCTTACATATCCTTTCGAGAGAAAACTGTCCTGTGCCTTCTCTTTTGAGGCTACACACTTAGACATACACGCAACATGAAAGCTTTTCGACTTACAACGTGTTGTTTAGGAAAAACAAGATAATTTCGCACGATGCGGGATTTCCTTAAAACGTGATTTTCTGAAAAATTTTGACGAAAGAAAATTCTCCTTTTGGTTCTCTTTAGATGCTACATGTTAAGACGTACACGCCACAACAATTCTTTTCGAGATACAACGTGTAGTTTTGGAAATACAAGCTAATTTTGTACGATGCGTTATTTCTTCTCGTAAAGAGTTTCCAATGCGTACGTATATGTCTTTACTCTGCAAAAACTGTATTTCCTTATGAAGTGGTATTCTTACATATCCTTTCGAGAGAAAACTGTCCTGTGCCTTCTCTTTTGAGGCTACACACTTAGACATACACGCAACATGAAAGCTTTTCGACTTACAACGTGTTGTTTAGGAAAAACAAGATAATTTCGCACGATGCGGGATTTCCTTAAACGTGATTTTCTGAAAAATTTTGACGAAAGAAAATTCTCCTTTGGTTCTCTTTAGATGCTACATGTTAAGACGTACACGCCACAACAATTCTTTTCGAGATACAACGTGTAGTTTTGGAGATACAAGCTAATTTTGTACGATGCGTTATTTCTTCTCGTAAAGAGTTTCCAATGCGTACGTATATGTCTTTACTCTGCAAAACTGTATTTCCTTATGAAGTGGTATTCTTACATATCCTTTCGAGAGAAAACTGTCCTGTGCCTTCTCTTTTGAGGCTACACACTTAGACATACACGCAACATGAAAGCTTTTCGACTTACAACGTGTTGTTTAGGAAAAACAAGATAATTTCGCACGATGCGGGATTTCCTTAAAACGTGATTTTCTGAAAAATTTTGACGAAAGAAAATTCTCCTTTTGGTTCTCTTTAGATGCTACATGTTAAGACGTACACGCCACAACAATTCTTTTCGAGATACAACGTGTAGTTTTGGAGATACAAGCTAATTTGGTACTATGCGTTATTTCTTCTCGTAAAGAGTTTCCAATGCGTACGTATATGTCTTTACTCTGCAAAACTGTATTTCCTTATGAAGTGGTATTCTTACATATCCTTTTCGAGAGAAAACTGTCCTGTGCCTTCTCTTTTTGAGGCTACACACTTAGACATACACGCAACATGAAAGCTTTTCGACTTACAACGTGTTGTTTAGGAAAAACAAGATAATTTCGCACGATGCGGGATTTCCTTAAACGTGATTTTCTGAAAAATTTTGACGAAAGAAAATTCTCCTTTTGGTTCTCTTTAGATGCTACATGTTAAGACGTACACGCCACAACAATTCTTTTCGAGATACAACGTGTAGTTTTGGAGATACAAGCTAATTTTGTACTATGCGTTATTTCTTCTCGTAAAGAGTTTCCAATGCGTACGTATATGTCTTTACTCTGCAAAACTGTATTTCCTTATGAAGTGGTATTCTTACATATCCTTTCGAGAGAAAACTGTCCTGTGCCTTCTCTTTTGAGGCTACACACTTAGACATACACGCAACATGAAAGCTTTTCGACTTACAACGTGTTGTTTAGGAAAAACAAGATAATTTCGCACGATGCGGGATTTCCTTAAAACGTGATTTTCTGAAAAATTTTGACGAAAGAAAATTCTCCTTTTGGTTCTCTTTAGATGCTACATGTTAAGACGTACACGCCACAACAATTCTTTTCGAGATACAACGTGTAGTTTTGGGAGATACAAGCTAATTTTGTACGATGCGTTATTTCTTCTCGTAAAGAGTTTCCAATGCGTACGTATATGTCTTTACTCTGCAAAACTGTATTTCCTTATGAAGTGGTATTCTTACATATCCTTTCGAGAGAAAACTGTCCTGTGCTTCTCTTTTGAGGCTACACACTTAGACATACACGCAACATGAAAGCTTTTCGACTTACAACGTGTTGTTTAGGAAAAACAAGATAATTTCGCACGATGCGGGATTTCCTTAAAACGTGATTTTCTGAAAAATTTGACGAAAGAAAATTCTCCTTTTGGTTCTCTTTAGATGCTACATGTTAAGACGTACACGCCACAACAATTCTTTTCGAGATACAACGTGTAGTTTTGGAGATACAAGCTAATTTTTGTACGATGCGTTATTTCTTCTCGTAAAGAGTTTCCAATGCGTACGTATATGTCTTTATTCTGCAAAACTGTATTTCCTTATGAAGTGGTATTCTTACATATCCTTTCGAGAGAAAACTGTCCTGTGCCTTCTCTTTTGAGGCTACACACTTAGACATACACGCAACATGAAAGCTTTTCGACTTACAACGTGTTGTTTAGGAAAAACAAGATAATTTCGCACGATGCGGGATTTCCTTAAAACGTGATTTTCTGAAAAATTTTGACGAAAGAAAATTCTCCTTTTGGTTCTATTTAGATGCTACATGTTAAGACGTACACGCCCACAACAATTCTTTTCGAGATACAACGTGTAGTTTTGGAGATACAAGCTAATTTTGTACGATGCGTTATTTCTTCTCGTAAAGAGTTTCCAATGCGTACTTATATGTCTTTACTCTGCAAAACTGTATTTCCTTATGAAGTGGTATTCTTACATATCCTTTCGAGAGAAAACTGTCCTGTGCCTTCTCTTTTGAGGCTACACACTTAGACATACACGCAACATGAAAGCTTTTCGACTTACAACGTGTTGTTTAGGAAAAACAAGATAATTTCGCACGATGCGGGATTTCCTTAAAACGTGATTTTCTGAAAAATTTTGACGAAAGAAAATTCTCCTTTTGGTTCTCTTTAGATGCTACATGTTAAGACGTACACGCCACAACAATTCTTTTCGAGATACAACGTGTAGTTTTGGAGATACAAGCTAATTTTGTACTATGCGTTAT